>NW_006399814.1:13144961-13146494 GCF_000299155.1 Elephantulus edwardii
AATGGTGTCACTCTGGATACTAAGGTGTGCCTGATACAGGCCATGGTCTTTGCAATCACTTGCCATATGTCAGGGAGCTGGACTATGACTGGGGGATAGAAAAAGAATTGATGCCTTTCATCCTGGAGAGGGTTATATCAGACTTCTCCTTAGAGGCAAGGATTCTGAAGCTTGGTCTGACATACTTTGGACATGTTGCAAGGAGGCACCAGTCTTTGGAGAAGAATATCATTCCTGATAGGGTGGAGAGACAGCACATGAGTGGAAAACCCGCTATGATGCGGATTGATTCAGTGCCTGGGGTTATCAGTGTGAGTGTGTTGGAGACAGTGAGATAGGCACAGGATAAAGCAAGGTTTAGGACTGTTATACATAGGGTCACCAGAAGTCGCAGGTGACTTGATGGAAGAAAACAACGACAAATATATATATACATGTGCATATGTATATTATGTGTGTGTATATATATATATATATATATATATATTATGTGTATATATATTTTCCTACGTTAAACATTATTTAACTAGGTCCTTTTCCAGAAATCTAGAAGAAGAGTTTGCGAGGATAAACTCCATATATATATTATGTGTATATGTGTTTTCCTACGTTAAACATTATTTAACTAGGTCCTTTTCCAGAAATCTAGAAGAAGAGTTTGCGAGGATAAACTCCATTGGAAAGGGAGAATAAAGAATGCAGGTAGCTTTTGAGCTAATGGATGAGTTTTGGCAAAATTTGGTGGTCCACAGCTTTCTGATCAACTTTGTGCTGCTCTATAATCTCACAGTTCTCCTTCTCTGTGACTGAAATCTCACTTTCCTGTTGTCAGGGCTTCCACAGCTGCTTTTTCTTGCAGTAAGCGCCAGTGAGATGTTTTGGGATTTTTCGCATCACTGATGTCAACTTTAGTGGAGGTGACAATGACATATTTCTGGTGTGTTCTCTGCAGAGGAACTTGATTGCGGGTCAGAGGCCTGGTCACAAGGAGCAAGCCACTCTACATTTGCTTTAGCAAAACCACCTCTTGCCTCTGTGTTGCCCTGTGAGGATGATCAGAACTGTCCTGGGAGTGATACTAGAGCACGTCTTCCTCATGTGTTGACTGCAGGGTTTTCTGCGGTGGCTTAACAATTTCGCGGGCGTGTCTTCAGCAAGGTAATACCTAGGCATTTTGCGTAGTTTAACCGTTTGGCTGCCACCACTCTTATCACCATCAACTAACTGATTTTGTGACAGTAGCAAGAACCTTCTCCTTCTTTTCAACCCTGGACTTCGGCTAAATCCTTCCTCCTGTACATGATCTTCTTGGAATACAAGGCTGACAGGGAATATCTGCTGATTCTTTGGACTAGGACAGGATATTGGGCTTCCCCTCCTTGGGAGTTTTGTCCTTAACCTGGGCCTTTTTTTTGTGGTTTTTTTTTCTATATTTTATTAATTTTCATAACATTTACAGAGATTTTGGGTTTCCATTCATTCATTGTTGCACTATTCTCTCTACCCTCCTCCCAGTTTGTTCTTGTCCAAATG
>NW_006399814.1:13148259-13170818 GCF_000299155.1 Elephantulus edwardii
GAGTGCTTTGCTTATTCGGGGCTTTTTCCCATTCCATACGAAATTGGAGATTGCCTTTTCCATCTCGTTGAAGAATGGGGTTGGTATTTGTATCCTGGGCCTTTTTAACTTTGCCATTGGCATCTGCCTTCTTGGCTTCAGGCTTGGCCTCAGGCTGCTTCTCCTTAGTGTCTGGTCTTTTTCCTGACATCTTGCAATGTGGGAAATAAAAGCTATTATTTATATTTTTGAGGGGATCTGTCTAGCTAACTTCTGTTTGGTATCAAAGGTAAACCAGCTTAAATGTTCTGGATTTTTAATTATTTTTTTTTAAATGGGCTCCTTTCTTTTTCTAGTTTTCACAAAAATAATTTCTATTCCATGTAGAATAATGAGAAAAAGCTGATAAGCAAGAAGAGCCGCTCATAATCCTTCTTGTAGAGATAACTATTACTTTTTATTGCATTTCCTTCTATTTTCCTATTTCTTAAGGAAAGATCTATTTTTACATATTATGTGATGACTTAAATTTTTTTATTACATCAGCATCTTTTAAAAACAATAAATATAGATTAACAGCATCACTTTTTATTTTTAGTACCACTTAATGTTTATTTTTCTGATTCTCTAATAACATGGAAATTATAAAAGAAGGAGAAATAAGGAAATTAGCATCTCTAGAGATAACCATTATTTGCATTTATGGCAAAAAATTTCTATTCTTGTATTTATATAATTTTTATCTTTTCTTCTAAAAAATTAGGCTCATATTAAGCATGACAGCATTAATTTAAGTGATAGAATTATATTCCATGGTATCAAGTGGTGTTATTAACATGGGTATCAGAGCATCATCTTTAATTGATTCATCTCCTTAACATTTGGTCATCTATTTATTTCTTATTTTATTTATTCTGCCATTACAAATAATACTGTACTGATGAATTGTCTAATCAACATTGCGTAGCCTAATTTTTTTTTTCTTTGAAAAAATTCCCACAGTAGTATTGCTTGGTCAAAAAGTATATCCAGTATTCATGGCTCTTAGGTCATACGTCTGAATTGCACTCTAGAACACACCAATTCACACTGTCATCAGCAGAGGACCTCTCCACTCTGCCCTTGCCACGTGGGATATGAGCTTCCTGTGAATTTTATGAAGCCAGAAGATGAAAAATACTATTATCTCAAAGTTTAAAATCTACATTCCTTTGAGGCCTGATGAGGTGGTACATTTTCACTTATACTTATTGCTCATTTGTAGCACTTCTTCTGTTAATTTCCTGTCATCCTAGATTAATTTCTGGGAAATTAAAGTGGAGATATATCTGACTTCTTTAGGTGAGGACTTTTGTACACAATTTTGCATAGGATATTATCCAATGACTGCTTTTATTTTGTTTTTGTGGGCCAAATTCAAACAATTAATTTTAAGTTGATTGAAATGTTATCTAGTCTTAGCATGTCTGAACTGAAGGAACTCAGAGGGGGCATTCATTCTCTCAAACAGTTTTACATCCACTAGAGGAGACAAGGGGTCTGCCTACAGTCATATTGTTAGGGCTTTGCACTGGATGTAAGGTTGTGGAGTCAAAGAATGGACCAGAGAGCAAAAAAGAAAGCTTAAAGCGACTTTATTAAGGGAGGTCCCAGGCGAAGTTCTTTGGTCTCAAAATGGAGAACAAAGAAGTCATGCTTAGGGCATCTTAGGGACGGTTTTTATAGCAGGGTCTTCAGGGCAGGAAGGGGAGGACATTCCATTGTGGTTTATGGTTCAGCCAGGTGGGTGAGGCCATTCACTCCTTTTGTTGATGTGTTATATTCTTTGAATTCTTTATTCTCCCCCTTGGCCTTGGTCTGGGTCTAATACCATCTTCTTTTTATACTTCCTGGATCCTTCAAGATTCTGCCCATAGCATCTTTAAGTATTGCAACTCAAGGCTTGAATTTGTTCTTCAATTCTTTCAAATTTAGAAATGCTGAGAAAGTTCATTCCTTTTGATTTTCTAACTCCAGCTCTTTGTACATTTCATTATAATATATCACATTGCATTCCCAAGCTGCCCTTTGCTTCTGTTCAGTTCCTTAACTTCCTGATTTCTTCCCTTTGCTTTGGCTTCTCAGTGTTCAAGTGTAATTTTCAGAATCTCTTCTGACATCCATCTCAATGCTTCCTTCTTCCTCTGTCTTTGTAATGACCTTTTGCATTCTTCATGGATGATATTCTTGATATAATATCACAGTTTATTTTGTCTTTGTTTATTAGAGTTCAAGGTCTCAAACCGATTTTTAAATTAAGGTGGTATAGACTGAAGGTCACCTTTTGGTACTTGGGAATTAGTTTTCATTTTCTATAGTTTCAGTTTAAACTTCCACATAAGTAGTTGATAATCTGTTCCACAGTCAGCACCTGGTCTAGTTTTCACAGCTGATGCTGATACTTCTCCAATGATTCTTTCCACAGATGTAATCAATCTGATTGCTGTTTATTCCAACAGGTGAGATCCATGTATGTCATCACTGTTTGTGTTTCTTAGAAGATCTTTGCAATGAATGATTGTCCAAAACTCTATCATTGTATTTCCAGCCTCATCTCTGTCAGCAAACCCATACTTCCTGACTACTGATGTTTCTGTTCCCAAGTTTTGCATTCCGGTCACCAATTATTGTTAATGAATTTTGGCTGCATGTTCTATCGATTTCAGACTGGAAAAGTTGGTAGAAATCTTCTATTTCCTTGTCTTTCGCTCTAGCTGTTGGCGTATATATTTGAATGATAGCAGTATTACACATTAAAGTATAATAAACATACTTTGGGGGCAGTGGAGTGTTTGTTACTTCAGACAGCTAACCTAACCCTGAAATGGTCTATGAAGTTGAATTAATGGAGTAAACAAAATTACCCTATAGAAGGCTTATTTAGAAACATTTTTTTATGCACATTTGAAATATCATTTGTAACAGTTCTTTTCTAAAAAGAATAAATTTTGCATAAATTATTTTAATCTGTTCATTAAAGTAAGGCTTGATTATGCTAAAATTTGGCAGCACCTTCTGGAATCAGAATGGATTTTAGAGTCATGACACTGCATTTTTTTCCACAAGGATAGTCTCAGATTCAACTTTTCCCTAATCTATTGCAGTGATATTACTATAGTGACAGTTTGAGAATTTTAAATGTTACCCTTTCAGTCTTTACTATGGAAGACAGGAAGGAAATAGTAGCTAGTTCCAGAAAGAATGAACTATTTAAAATATTCCATTTTCATGATACATGACTTAGAGAGAAAGGCAGAAAGACGAGACCAAAACGTATGTCACATGACTGTAGGCAGACCCCTTGTCCTCTCTAGTGGATGTAAAACTGTTTGAGAGAATGAATGCCGCTTCTGAGTTCCTTGAGTTCAGGCATGCTTAGACTAGATAAAATTTCAGTCAATTTAAAATTGTTTGGATTTGGCCCACAAAAAACAAAATAAAAGCAGTCATTGGGTAAAATTCTATGTAGAACTTTGTATAAAAGTCCTCATAAAGAAAAAGGAACACATAGTCACTGTACCAAAAAGAATTGGCTAATGCAGAATGATTTCATGAAACAACATATGATCAAGAAGCAATGATGATAGAGGAAATTCAAGTTGTTCTGAAGGAATTGGCGAAAATTAAGGCTTCAGGAACAGATGGAATATCAAATGACAAATTTCAACAAACAGATGCTGCCCTGGACATGCTCACCAGGCTGTGCCAAGAAATCTTGAGGATAGCAACTAGGTAAGTGACTAGAGGAAATCCATATTTATTCCCATTTTTCAAAAGGTGATCCAACAGAGTGAGGAAGTTATCAAACAATATCACTAATATCAGATGCAAGCAAAATCTTACTGATCATTATGAAAAAATAACTGGAACAGCAACAGAGAACTGCCAGAAATAAATCTGGGTTTAGAAGAGGCCGTGGCACTCAGTATATCATTGCCCATATCAGTTGCATTTTGGCTAAAAGCATAGAGTAACAGAAGAATGTCTATGTGTGTTCTATCAACAAGGCAAAGGCATTTGACTATGTGGATCACAAAAAATTGTCGTTAATACTGAGAAAAATGGGAATCCCAGAACATTTGACTGTGCTCATGTGAAATCTATTCTCAGACCAGGAAGATGTTGTCCAGACAAGGAAACACTGCATGGTTCAAAGTCAAGAAAGGAACGTGTGAGGGGTATGTCCTTTCTCCATACCTTCTCAATCTCCACACAAAGAAAATTATTCAGGAAGGTGCACTTTATGAAGAAGAATGTGGCATCAGGATTGGAGGAAGACTCTCAACAACATGCATTATGGAAATGACACAACCTTGTCTCTAAAATTGAGGAAGACTTTCGAAGCGTTTGCTGCAGAAGGTCAAGAATTACAGTCTTCAATATGGATTGGATCTCAACATCAAGAAAACAAAGATTCTCACCACCAGGCCAATTGGCAGCATCATGATAAAAGGAGAAGAGATTGAGATTGCTAATTAATTTCATCTTGCTCGGGTCCACAGTCAACACTCTTTGCATCAGCAGTCAGAAAATCAAAAGACTAGTTACTTTGGGAAAGTCTGATGCTAAGTTCCTCTCCAGAATGCTAAGGAGTAAAGGTGTCAGTCTAGAGACCAAGGTGTACCTGATCCAAGCCATGATCTTCTCAGTTACTTAATATGCATCAGAGAGCAGGACAATGACTAAGAGAGACAAAAGACAAATTGATGCCTTTGACTTGTGGTGCTGGAGAAGAGTCTCAACATTCCATGGACTGATAAGAGAACAAATAGATCTGTTCTGGTAAGGGTGAAACCAGGTTGCTTCTTGGAGGCAAAGATTCTGAAGGTCTGTCTGACCATATTGCCAGGAGTGACCAGTGTTATTGAAGGACCTCATGCTTGAAAGGATGGAGTGTCAACATAAGAGAGGAAAACTTAGGATGAGAGGATGAGATGGATTGACATAGTGACTGTGGTGTTGGGAGTATGTGTGTCATAGATGGTGAGATTGGCTCAGGATAAGGCAGAGTTCAGAGCCATTGATCAAAGGGTTGCTATGACTCCATGGCACATAACAAACAACAATAACCTGCCCAACAGGCAGTCACTGGCTCTGCTCATCACAGCCACTCATGGAGCTGGGCTGATGGAGAATCCATTTCTAGAGGTATTTCTAAGAATTGAGATAGGAAGAGGTGACACATATAACAAGTCATTCACTGATTCTTTTACGGCAGGGGTTGGCCTATGGCCAAATTCAACCTGCCAGCTGGTTTTTTACATTCTTCAAGGCAAAAAGCTATTTTTATAATTTTAAACCTTAAAGCAAAAATATCCCCTGAAGTCATCTTTAAAGCAAACAATAGTTTAACTTAAGTAGTAAAGAATGTCTGCCTTGAGCATTGTGCTCTTTTTAAGAAATATCTATATGGGATAAAACTGACAACAGTACCTGAGATAAGAAGCTTAGGGGGCAATGAGTTTATGTTAATGGAACACAACTCACAAGAAGAGAGTGAGACTGGTTTGTTTGCCAAATTTGAAGAAGGAACTGAAATCACTGAATTGTAGTGCATACACTATTAAATCGGCGTACCTTATGCTAGGTATATTTTCAGCGATAATAAAGAAGACATATTTTTAAAAGTAGGAGTAATAATATCCTGGGACATGTGAATGTTTCATAAATTTTAAATTTGAGAGGACAGCTACAGAGTCCTATTGCTTTTGGCTTGTTTGTATCCTGTAACTGTGGACAATGAATAAGAATGACAGAAAAAGAATTGATGCCTTTGAGCTGTGGTGTTGGAGAAGAGCACTGACCATCCCATGGATGGCCAAGAGAACGAACAAGTATGTCTTGGAGAGGGTGCAGCCTGAGTGCTCTTTGGAAACAAGAATGATGAGGCTTTGCTTCACATACTTTGGACATGTTGCTAGGAGGGGCTAATCTTTGGAGAAGGACAGGATGTTGGGAAGAGTAGAAGGAGAGGAAGACCCTCAGCCAGGTGGATTGATACAGTGACTGCTGCAATGGGCTCTTGTGTGTCAAAGTTTGAGGAAGGTGCAGGATAGAACAGGGTTCAGATCTTTTGTTCATAGTGCTGTGAGTTGTGCTTTACCCGATGGTACTTAACAACAACTGTAAAGGTGAGCGATGTGATGGTGATCATGAGGATCACAGAGCCTGAAATATTTCCTGTCTCTCTATAACAGAGAAAGTTTTTCAGCCTCTATTTTAAAGTATCTACCTAGAAGCTAAGGTGCATCTGATACAGGCCATAGTCTTTGTTATCACTTGTTATACATCAGAGAGTTGGACAGTGACTAAGGAGGATAGAAGGAGAATTGATGCCTTTGAGCTGTGGTGCTGGAGAAGAGTATTGAGAATACAGTGGACTGCTAGGAAAACGAACAGATTCATCCTGGAAAGGGTTAAACCGGGTGGCTCCTTGGAGGCAAGGATTCTGAGGCTCCGTCTAACATACTTTGGACATGTTGTGAGGAGAGACCGGTCCTTGGAGAGGGACAACATGCTTGGGAGGGTGGAGGGGCAGCGCAGGAGAGGAAGGCCCTCTATGAGGTGGATTGATTCAGTGACGGATAATCGGGATAGGTGTGTCAGAGATGATGAGATTGGCACAGGACAGAGCAGAGTTTAGAGCTGTTGTACATAGGGTCACTATGAGTCACAAGCAACTTGAGGGCACATAACAACAACAAAAATAAACCTAGAAGTAAAATGCTATACTTAATAATTCACCTTTTATTGGCCAAAATGAGTTATCTGGCATTGCCTAACTCCAAAAGCAATGGAAAATGCACATAAAGAGGAGACCTGGAAACATTTGCTGAATAGCACAAATGACCATCCTATAGACAACAGTGAATGTGGACCTAATATCTGACTGAGAACTCATCACTTCTTAATTAACTGAATCTGAGCTAATGCTGATTTACTGTACATTCCAAGCTACCGACTGCACCACCTATGCTCATGTGAACCAGCCCTCCCTCAGAATGACTACCATCAATCTGTGATTATTCTCATAACTGCAATTTACAACTTGATAACAACAGCTTGAGAAATTTATAAGCAACCCAATGAGCAATTTTAAGAAAAATCAATCCCAGGTCTCCAGAGTACAAGGGGACATTTAATACTGCGAATTGTCTGAGCTCAGCTAGAAAGAGGGAGGGGGGAAAAGCATTTATTTTCTTATTCACAGCCTCCTTTTGAGTAAGTGCTTTTGACCCTTATCTAGGAGAAACGTTTCCCCAGCCCTGCAGGAGAAACAGTCAGGCTGTCTCTGCTTCCTAAGATGAGGCTAAGAACCCCACAGCTTCAGACTAGCCCCAGTTTAGGCTGCTAAATGATAAGTAGGGGAGAATTGTGAATCTGTGCAAAGATGGTGTCAGGGCTGCTGGATTCAGACCCTTCTTGAGACATAGGCACAGGTTTAACTTTTCTCCTTTGAGCTTCATGATCCTTGACCCTTGATTCTTGACCCTACACAGAGTATCCTGTGGACACACAGACCCACGTGGGTAAGCTCAGAATTCTGGCCATGGTTCCCGAGTAACTGAGACGGTGGAATCAAGTTGACCACTGAGTTCTGACTGCCTGAGATGATATTCCCTGTTCTCTCTCCAAGAAATTACAATTCCTTTCTATTTTGAAAACACCTTGATAGCTCTTGTGCTTTTGCAAATCACAATTATTCCTAATGAATCATTCCCAGAGGGCACGCCTTCATGAAGTCTTCCTTCCTTCCTTATGGTTCTGGCAACTGAGTAATCAGAGCATATAAGAGCCCTTGTTCCTGGCCATAAAATAACTTTATAGAGATATAATTAGCCACAGTATTATCTTCATTTGGACTGAGCCATGCTAAATGTCCTCTAAGAGTTGTTTACGAGGTGAAATGAATGGTAATGGTATTAATAACGTGATTAGCCAGAAGTATCAATATTTCCCACCACTTACTATCTCCTAATGAGGTTGCATGTGGAGTTCTGGGATGGGAATGAGATGCTGGATTTATAGAAAGTTGTAAGGATGCACTTAAGAGTCATTAAAAAGAATTTGAGAATCTGTTCTTCTTTGAGTTAGTAGCTCAAGAGCATAAGCAGGTCAGAGTAATGAACCCTAAAGTCTAAAATATATCTTGGGCTCTGCCCAGGGCCCCGACTTCCTGCCTGATTTCAGAGACCATAGCTCCCAGGAGCCCAGAGGATACGCTCTGGAGAGAGGAGCTGAGGGAAGGACTATGTGGGGTGGTGTACTCAGGTCCAGGGGCCCCAGCCCACCAGACTCTTCACTCTTGCCATGACTATACTGCTATTCCCCTACTGAGACATCCATCCCTGGCTCAACCAGACCCATCTTTGTGGCTAAGCTCTCTTGCTATCCTTCCACAAAGTGCTTAGAACATTCATTCTGGGTTTGAAATCACTCCTACCATCTGTTGTAGGTAACTTTAGCTTGTGAATAGCCTTGTCTTTTCCAGCAAGAGTGTGAGAACTTTGAGATGGGGGTATTTCTCATTTCATTATCTATTACAGAACAAGGCAGACATTGCTTGGATCTCCCACCGTCTGCCCTAATCCTGTGTTTCCCAGCACTCTGATAGATACTCAACACCCCCAGGTGGCCCAGGAATTATCAGAGAGCTGGACAATGACTAAGGATGACAGAAGAATAATTGATACCTTTGAGTTGTGGTGCTCAAGAAGAGTTTTGATCATACCATGGACCACCAAGGAAACAAATAGGTCTGTTTTGGGGAGGGTGGAACCAAGTTTCTCCTTGGAGGCTAGGATTTTGAAGCTCTGTCTCACATACTTTGAGCATGTGGCCGGGAAGGACTGGTCCCTTGGAGAATCACATCATGCGCAGAAGAGTGGAGGGACAGTGCAGAAGACGAAGACCCTGGATGAAATGGATTGATACACCTAGCCCCATTGCCCTAGTTACTGTATCAGAGTCAATGAGACTGGCTCAGGACAGGGCAGGCTTCAGCATTATTGTATATAGGATCACTAAGAGTTGCAGGTTACTTGATGGCACACAACAACAACAAAAACAGAGCTGAGGAAGTCTCAGATATCAATTAGCCTCCCTAGTCCAGCTGCTTTATGGGAGAAAGACGGGTTGTCCTCTGTGTGATTTACTGCCTCTGAAAACCTGCTGCAGGGTCAGCTATGAGTTGGTTCTAACTCAACAATATACAACAACAGCAATCAGTCATTATTTACAGCTAGAAATACTGAGGCTCAGAGATGTCTTGTGAAGATTTCACATTGTGAATGGCAGAACAGAATTCATTTCTTCAAGTGCCTGGGTGAGACTGTTTAAGTGGATGGATGTGAGGGGAAAGGAGAGCCACAGAGTAGGCCTCTGGGCTACACTGTGCACGGGTACAGTGTAATCCATGTCCCAGAGACCCTGATGTTTGCCTTACTGAAGACAAATACTCTAGCAGCGACAGACAACACATGGAGAGAGCGCTGGGACAGAAGATGGGGGATGAACATTAGGTGCCGAATCTACCCCTTTCTAGCCTGGCATCAATTCCTGAGCCAGTTTCCACATCTGGAAAGTGGGGATTATTTTCTGCCCTCTTGATTTCCTTGTGAGTTTATGGAAGTCACATGAAAGACTTGCTGAGAAAGTGCTTATTCTTCTGTGCTTTCCTCTCTGCGTGGTGGTGGAGGGAGAGGGTGAGTATGGTGAGCATGGACCACTTCCTCCATGAGGGGGAACACCAAGCCCCAGTTTCTGGCAGGGCTTTTGAGCTGCTTTGTCTCATGTTGGGCAGGGCGCCCCGGGGAGCAGAGAGCATGAGGCCAGCAGTCTGACACTAGCACTGACACATGTGCCCGCTCTGTGGCACCAAGCCAGCTCAGCTGGGGATTAGCTCAGCTCTATGGCTCACTCCGGTGTCCCCCTCCTTTGAGGCTTTTACAGTGACTTGGGTACTCAAGCTTAAGCACAAATTGAAAACTATATCGGCTGCTGCATTAGCGCTATGACAATCTCACTAGGCTGTTTGTTCCACGGAAGTAGGCACACAGCTGTTGATCTTGTCACTGGAGTTAGCTTTGTGGAGGTTGTGATAAGTCATCAGGAGGTCTGAGGGCAGACCTGGGGCAGGCCGATCCTGGTTGACATTAGTCAGGCCTCTGTTCCTCAGAGGTGATGAGGGACTTGACGAGGCCATACAGGAAACCTTGAACTTGGGAGGGGGCACTGGTCCACTTAGGGGGTCATTGGTAGCCCAGTGTCTTCTCATAATGATGTTGCCTTGAAACTTAGGGATCATTACTATCTACTTCCTAAACAACAAGCCTCTGGAAACTCTATGAACTTTAATAAGTGTTGATAGTTATAGAAAGGCTTAAGGACTTTTGTTCATAGAGTCACTATGAGTAATGCTCGACCTGAAGGTAATCAACAATAATAAAAAACACTATGAACATGGAGGCTAGATGGTGGGTCACCCTGGATTAAAACCAATATAAAAGAAAACATTTTTTCTTACTAATTTTAATGAAACTTTACAGAAAACTCGGGTTTCCAGTCATTCACTGTTGCACTTTTCTCCCTCCCTACCCTGCTCCCCAATTAAAAACATTTTTAGAAAACTAAAAAACCCCACCACAACCACCATCACCAATACCACCACAAAAAAATAAACCCCAAAGATGAGTTTCTGAGAACTTATTCTAGAAAGTTCTTGAAGTGGCCTCTGTGAGGACACCAGGCATCCTAGGGAGAATAGATGTGAGGCCTTTTCATCATTCTGTAGACCAGGACCTTGGCGAGCTAACAGTTTAGGTTCTTTTCTAATGCTCTGACCACTGACCCTTCCTTCTCTCCAACATGTCTGTCATTTTGTGAATTCCTAAAGGCTGGTGGCTATATCTGGTAAATTGTTAGGTGCTACTGAACCCAACAACTCACAGTGACCTATGAATATCGGACCAGAGCCTTGTCTTATCCTATATCATTCTTGTGATGTCTCATTTGCTCGAGTCCATTGTTACAGCTACGATGCCAGTCCACTGTGGATCTTTACCCTGTCTTGCTGACCCTCTTCTGTTGCCAGTATGATGTCTTTTTCAAGGACTTGCCCCTCCTAACATGTGTAAAGTGTGTGAGAGATGACGTTTCACTGTCTCTAAGGTTGTACTTCTACGGAGACAGACTTGTGTAGTCCTTTGGCAGTCCATGAGATTCAGTGCTCTCTGGATGTGTTAGCAGTCCATGGGCTAGTCAGTACTCTTCAACAATACAACAGTTCAAAATCATTAATTCTTCACTCTTATTTATTAATTGTCCAGTACGACGAACTGGCAGATAAGTGGTGACAGTAAGCATCAGTCAACTGTTTGAACACAGTAGAGACACTGTATGGTTTAAAATTGAGAAGGGAGTGTATTAAGGTGGTATTCTCTCTCCATACCTATTTAATCTGTATGCTGAGCAAATTATCCAAGAAGCTGGACTCTATGGGGAAGGTTGGAGGGAGACTCATCAATAGTCTGTGTTATGCAGATGATATACACTTTGCTTGCTGGAAGTGAGGGTAACTTGAAGCACTTGTTGAAGAAGATCAAGGAATGCAGCCTTCGGTATGAATTGCATTTCAATGTCAAGAAAGCAAAGATTCTTACCATTGGACTGATAAGACAACATCATGATGGATAGAGAGGAGGTTGAAACTTTCAAGAACTTCATCTTAGTTGGATCCACAATTAACACCCTTAGTCAGGAAATTAGTCAGGAAATGAGTCAGGAAGTAAGGAAGCACATTGCACTGGGAAAATCTTCACTTAGGAACCTCTCCAAATTATTGAGGAACAATGATGTTAGTCTGAGGACTAAGGTGCATCTAATTCAGGCTATAACTTTTGCTTATTTGCTATACATTTGAGAGCTGGACAGTGAATAAGGATGACAGAAGAATAATTGATGTCTTTGAGTTGTGGTGTTGGAGAAGAGCACTGAGGCTTCATCTCACATACTTTGGGCATGTTGCTAGGAGGTGCTACTCCTTGGAGAAGGACATGATGCTTGGAAGGGAGGAGGGTCAGTGAAGGAGAGGAAGACCCTCAACCAGGTGGACTGACACAGTGACTGCTGCAATGGGCTCTTGTGTGTCTGAAAGTGTGATGTCAGCACAGGATAGAACAGGGTTCAGAGCTTTGGTTCCATGGGGTCACTATGAGTTGTATTTGACTCACTGACACCTAACAACAATAAGCTGAACAAATGAAAAATGAGGAAAGCACAAGCCTTATTTGGGTTGACTTTTGGTACCAGGAACAGAAATTTTTACGAATCTTTTCTTGGAGGAAAGGGAACCATCCTACAGAGTCTTACCTGATGTGATAGTTCTGGGAGTGCTGTTTATAGGCCCCGGAAGTGTGATTTGTGGGTGTAGAGGGTAGCTCCAGAAGCATCTCTGTACTTCCCATTGTCCCTCTTGATGTCAAGGCTGCCTGTCAATTTTATATGGCTCCTCTTAGCTCTACTCAGAATCTATTATGCCAACGTAAATTGAGTTACAGCATCAAAAGCTCTTTGTTTAGGGAACCAAGCACTTTGTATTAGTCTCTACATCTGTCTTGTTACTTTTCGTCATCTTTGCTAGAAGTCTGCATGCATGTCCTCAAGGAGAGAGCTGTAAGATTAAGTGATTTATGGGATCTATTTGATTCTTTTGGTTATTCTTAAAAAGGATAAACAGTGCTGTTAGACAAACAGCTCTGTGAGCCTCCAGTCTCAACTGGAGGGGAGGGAAGGGATGCAGTATCCCATTTGGTCCAGGAGGATGCTGGCATCCCTGACACCCACCACGTAGCTGCTGAGGACACAGTTGGGCCTCCACTGGACTCTAATGAGGTATTGTCTGCTGCAAATAGTCAGCAGAGAGCACACAAGTTCCTGCCAAATACATTCAGGAAGGTGAGAATTATTAATATTGCCAATTCTTCACATTTGCCTGGTTTAAGAAACAGCATTTTCCCCACTTTATAAAAAAGTAATATGGTACATGTTGTAGAAAATTTGGAAAATATAGACAAAGTGCAAAGAAAAATGAATTCCAAATACCCCTGATGGTAAAGCACTGTTCACACTTACTGTGTAACTGTCTAGAAACCCTTTCCAAAGATGCGTGAATGCATATGTATCTATATCCATGTATTTATAACCTACAAGAAACAGATGCCTTTTATCCTCATAGACACTCTATCTTTGTTTCTTTGAGAGGCTGAGTGGCCAGCTCGAAGTCTTTGTTGTTCTTTAACTACCATTCTTTCCAGTAATTCTACTTTATTTGGTCAAGAAGTTGCACTGCCAACCCAAAGGTGGACAGTTTGAATCTACTTGTTGCTTTGTGGTTGCAAGATGGGCAACTCTTCACATTTTCAGCAATTTTCAGCCTCTGAATCCCTGCTGGACTGTTAGTTATGAACTGAACCTGCCACGGTGGCAATGAGCTGTTATTTGTTGTTAACACACTTGAGGACAATTGTGAAACCAATTGTGGGCCATCAACACCCCAAACCACTTTTCTGTGGATACAGGGCTTTCATGTTGCTGCATGGGATGAGAGTGGGAAATGTCGACCCTCTGGCTTCCCTTGCTGGCTCTGTCTTGCAGAAAATACCAAGTCCTCTGAGCTTCATGGGTTCTCTTCCCCCCTGGAGTTTGGGCTGGTGAGTGCTGGGCCACTGAGTGGCTGCTTTCTCAGATTTTGAGGCAAATGTTAATTCTTATGCCCTGGAGGATCCCCACTGGGATCTCTTGCTCTGTTCTTTGTGATGTCCTGGGTCACTGAAGATGACCATATACTGCTTGAGGGTGGCTCTAGAGACATGTGTGACAAGCCGTGCAGGTTATTGTTTGTTGTTATGTGCCATCAAGTCATCTGTGACTCATAGTGACCCTATGTACAACAGCCCTCAACTCGGCTCTATCCTGTGCCAATCTTATTGTCACTGACCCACCTACCCCTCATTATCCAAATGACTTAATCAATTCATTTCATCAAGAGTTTTCCTCTCTTGTGCTGTCCCTCCACCCTCCCAAGCATGACATCCCTCTCCAAAGACTGGTCCCTCCTTGCACATGTCTAAATTATGTCAGATGGAACTTCAGAATCCTTGCCTCCAAGGTGAAGCCTGGTCTTACCCTCTCTAGGACCTCTGTTCTCCTACCAGTCCATGGAACAGTCAATACTTTTCTCCAGCGCCACAGCTCAAACATATCAATTATCTATCATCCCTAGTCATTGCTCTCTGATGCATAGAAGTGATTACAAAGTCTATGACTTTTATCAGGCACACCTTAGGCTCCAGACTGACATCGTTGCTTTTCAGTACTTTGGAGAGGTCTCTTTCCCAATACAATTCATCTTTTAACTTCCTGGGTGCCAATACCAAGAATGTTGACTGTGGAGTCAAGTAAACTGAAGCTGTTAATGATTTCAATCTCTTCATCTATCACGATGCTGCCAATTGGCCCAGTGGTGAGAATCTTTGTTTTCTTGATGTTGAGCTTCAATCCATATTGAACGCTGCAGTCCTTGCTTGACCTTCTGCAGCAAGTGTTTCAGGTCCTCCTCTGCTTCAGCAAGCAGGGTTATGTCATTTGCATAATGTGGATTATTGATGAATCTTCCCCCAATCCCAATGCCACATTTTTCATCATGCAGGTAGTATCCAGAATTTGAGGTGGCATGGGGTAGAGAAAACTCATGACTGGGCCAACATTTACGAATAGTAGAGAACTATAATATTAATGCAGAATAGAAACTTTCATGTCTTTTTTAATCTTCAGGAAAACACATTTTTTCTTCTCATAGTCATATATGATATTAAAAGATATCTCTCTTAGTGCCGATATATAAAAAAGTATTTGCTCAATGCTACTTTATATTTTCTAAAAGAAATCACTTGTCATCAGAAACAGGCAGTCCTTAACTGGATCTGCATCAATACTGGCCGAGCTCAGGGGCCATGTGTAGGACCAAGGCATTCAGGGTTAGGGCCTGATGCTCCTTATTCAATATTCTCTGACTTCTGAGCTCATGCTGACTTTGTTCAGTTGATCACACCACTGCTGTCAGGAAGGCTGCCCTTGAACATGGCTGAGCAATCAGTACTTAGTGGAGGCAGCCAGGTAATGAATAGCTCTGACTGTACAGGCCTGCACGGGGGCTCGTTTAGTTGGTTTAGTAATTAAAAGCAAATAAAGTCAGGATGGAGCTCAAGTACTGCTGCTGGGGTGCTGAGGCCGAAACAAGTGGGAAGACAGCCAGGTCCCGGGGCCCAGGAAGACACCCTGTCATGAGAGGTAACAGACAGAGAGCCCATTCCCAGAAGTAGGAAAGCAAGCAATTTCTCCTCAGGTCATCTTCAAGACTCAGGAAGTTCTCACTCCAGGTCTGCCTGGAGTTAGACTGTCATTGAGTCAACAGCTGGGCCTTCTGTGGTGAGACAGATGCAAAATAGGGCCTGTTCTCACATTCCTGCTGGGCCCCTTTATTAAAATCACACCCGGGGGGTGATGAAGAACAGATTGTATTTCAGCTGTTAAGTAAGTGGCAGAGGTGAGATTCAAACTCAGAGCTCCCTGATCTCCAAATCATGCTCTCTTGCTCTTTCCCTCATAGAGCTGGGATACACAAAGCATTGATTGGTAACCCCCAAAAGGTACGTTCATGTCCTAATCCTGGGGACCTGTGAATGTGACCTTGTTTGGAGAATGAGGGTCTTTGGGAGATGTAATTGAGCTAAGGCTTTTGGTATCAGAAGCTTATCTAGAATCAGCTTGAGTGGGCCCTGATTTCAACGATAGGTGTTCTCAGACAGAGGTGGAGGGACTTCTGAGACAGTAAGAAAAGGGAGAATCTCAGAAGAGCAGGAGGCAGTGTGACCATAGAGGTAGAGATTGGAGCAACGCTGCCCCAAGTCAAGGAAGACTGCCAGCCAGCCACCTAGAAGCTAGAAGAGGCATAGAATGGATTTCCAGCTTCCCAAGGATGTGCTGCTGCCAGACTCCAGACTTCTGGCCTCCAGAACAGTGAGGGAATTCACTTCTATTGGGTCCCCTCCCCACCCACCATAGGATTTTCTTTCTTTCTTTTTTTTACTTTAACAATAATTTTTTAATTGCAATTTTAATGAAAGCTTACAGAAAAGTTGGATTTTCATTCATTCATTACTGCATTATTTTCTTCCCTACCCACCTGCAGTTATCTTTTTTTTTTTTAATAAAAGTAAATTTATTAATTGTTGCATAATTTCCTTCCTTCCCCCAACCTCTCCCCTGGTCCACTTTTCTCTGCACTTTTTATTCTGGACTGTTGTCATTGAGTGAATGCCTAATCATACATTACTTTAAACAGTTACAGGGCTTTGTTAACTGCAGCTGTAGGAATCTAATGAGGGTGGTTCCCTGCATGTTAGAAGGTTGGCTGAGACTTGCTCTCGCTTTGCAATCACAGCTTCTCCTTGGAGACCAGAGAGTACCTTTGGGTTTATGGCCTGGGCACAAGGCTCCAGGATGCCATTTGAGCCCATCTCCAAGCCTTGCTGAGGGACAGATAAGAGGTCCCCCGCTGCCATGATCTCGATGTCCTTCTCGTGCACCATCCTCTCCCTTGAGCCCCCTGTTCAGCAACAGAGTGGAAGCGTACCTAATGCAGCATCTATTTTTCATAAATGGGTTTTTGCTTAGCTTGGAGCAAAATCCTTTCCTTTGCAAGAAGTTAGTGGCGCTTTGGGCCTCTTGGCCTAAGACGGCCTCTCTTTCTCCAGCCTCACCGGCAGCTGACCGCACAGAAAGGCTATAAATAGCAGCCAAGGCTGGGTTCTGAGTGGAAGCACAGTCGTTTGATGGCAGTTCAGCCTGGGGGAGACGAGAGGCGCTGGGGGCTGTGGCTTCTTTTCCGCTGTGACGGTAATCGGAGCAGGCATTTGTCTCTGACAGCTGGTACTAATGGGCTGTCAGGCAGGGCCGGGCCAGCTGGGATGTCCTGGTTCTTCCCCGGCACTTGCCTCATCCGGACCGAGGGTAATCAGGCATTGGGTGCCCCTCCCTGCTCTGTGAGACCCACCGAGTTGGAGGGGGCTGCTCCACCCATCCTGAACAGCATTATCTTTCATTTGTGGGAAATGATCATTTGAATTATTGATGAGAAATTACCACTAAGCTAATTCTGTTGAATTTCTCCAATAGACCCAACTATTTATAATTAACCTAGAAGCAAAGGTCAATGTGGTGGTAAATGGCTATGGGGCTGCAGGAATTGCAATGAGGATCTGTCTTGTGCTAAAGTGGAAATGATTCAAGGAAAATCTTGGAAAGCGCTTTGAAAGTTTGGTACCACCTGAAAGGCCTTCATCTCACCCTTGGGAAGTTTTGAGTGATGAGCCAGTGGTGCTTTTTTTTTTTTTTTTAAATAAGTAACCCTGACCCAGGAGTGTGCTGCTAGCCAGCTGACCTAATTGATGTTTTAGTTATTCCTAAATTGGATCAATGAGAGGACAGGCAATTTCCTCCTATGTGATTTACTGACTCTGAAAACCCACTGAAGGGCCAGCTTTGGGTTGGTTCTAACTCAAAGGCAAACAACGACAGCAACAAATGAAATAAAAAGTGGCCCTGAAGTTCTACGAGTTGCAGGGGAAAGAACAGAGGGTTCAATGTCCCTTTTGGTTTGGAAGGGTCATGGGACCCATGGTGCATGCCTGACAAAGTGACATGGCGGCTGGGAGGGCAAGAAACCCAAAGCTGGCTCTGGACTGTTCCCAAATTCTGGACTGTGACCCTGAAGAGGATATTGAGTTGCTGAGTGACCTTTGTATGTCTGTCTGTGAGATTATGAGGTGGGTCCCTCTTACAGAGGGGTGGTATCAACCCCCTTACCTTTACCTCAATCCCACTTTGAGTGGGGCTGACCAGTGAACCCACCACTGTGGATGGGGTCGCATTCCTCCCCAGGCTCCTCATTTCCCTGCAGCAATACCCCTCTGCCAAGGCAGTGACCCTCTTCTCCACCCAGTGGTTGATGCCATGGCCACCTTGCCCACAAACAGAATGATGGGTGATGGGGGGAGAGTGACAAGTTATCACACTGGATGACAGAGCATACAAACTCTGATGATACCCCTGTCTTGGGGGTCCCTTTCCTTGCAGCTTTGAGCTGTTCCCTGTCACCTTGGCTATTGGGGTCATTTTGGTGTCATACCCTGTGACATAGGATGTGTCCTGTCTCCATACCTTTTCAACCTGTATGCAGAACAGATCATCCAGGAGGCTGGGCTCTATGAGGAGAAATGTGGGGTCAAGACTGGTGGATGCTCTATCAACAATCTGCGTTATGCAGATGACACAACCCTGCTTGCTGAAACTGAGGAGGACCTGAAGCACTTGCTGCAGAGGGTCAAGGACTGTAGCCTCCAATATGGATTGAGGCTCAATGTCAAGAAGACAAAGATTCTCACCACTGGGCCAATTGGAAGCATCAGGATGGATGGTGAAGACATTGAGATTGTTCACAGCTTTAGTTTGCTTGGCTCCACAGTCAACACTCTTGGCACCAGTAGCCAGGAAATTAAAAGGCGCATTGCCATGGGAAAGTCTGCTGTTAGGGACCTCTCCAAAGTACTGAAGAGCAATGGTGTCTCTCTGGAGACTAAGGTGCGTTTGATACAGGCCATGGTCTTCACAGTCACTTGTTATGCAACAGAGAGTTGGACAATGACCAAGGAGGACAGAAGGAGAATTGATGCCTTTGAGCTGTGGTGCTGGAGAAGAGTATTGAGAGTACCATGGACTGCTAGGAAAACAAACAGATTCATCCTGGAAAGGGTTAAACCGGGTGGCTCTTTGGAGGCAAGGATTCTGAGGCTCCGTCTAACGTACTTTGGACATGTGAGGAGAGACCGGTCCTTGGAGGACATCATGCTGGGGAGGGTGGAGGGACAGCGCAGGAGGGAAAGGCCCTCTGTGAGGTGGATTGATTCAGTGACTGGGGTAGTTAGGATGGGAGTGTCAGAGACAGTGCGTTTGGCACAAGACAGAGCAGAATTTAGGACTGTTGTACATAGGGTCACTATGAGTCACAAGCGACTCGAAGGCACATAACAACAACAACCACCCTGTGACAGTCTCACCTTCCCTAGTGACATCACTGTCCCAGATGCCTCTGTCTCTGTCACTCCATGATCTGCTGATGTTAGTCAGAAAGCCACCCAAAGAGCAAATCAACTTGTTCTTTTTTTGTAGAAGTGGGACTCAACTCTGAGAGAAGACAGGACTGTCCGAGTGTCCAGTGAGATCACAGCTCTCTTGGTGATGACCCTAATGATGACCCTAACTAACAGAAATGTATCCTCTGATAATTTAGGATGCTAGAAGTCCAAATTAGGGTGCAATGCTAGGGGATGACTTTGTCTTTCTGTTGGCTCTGCAATAGAAGGGGAGGAGAAGGAGGTGAAGAGAGAGGAGAAGAGTGGAGGGATTCCTTGTGCAGGGGTGCAGCTTGGGAGTGGGCTCAAGTCCTGTCTGGGTGTGCCATGTGACAGGAACTCATTAAGCCGCAGGGCTGCCCTGGGATGCCCACATCTGACTCTCTCTCCTCCCAACTTTCTTTCTGTAATGCTGATGGTGATGCTGACACTGCTTTTGAAGAAGCCAATTACATGGGATCCATGGAAAGTCTAGGAGGGTCTGTTGTGACTGGCTCTAGGCTCTGGGCCTTGCCTTCTATCTGTCCTTCCTAATTGGTTTGGGTTGGTTTGCTTGTGTTACTTGTCACTGTGGCAAAATATGCACAGGACAGCACTTGCCACTTGGAGAGGTTCAATTGATGACATTCAACTTGTTCATGGTGCTTTGCAGCCAGCACCACTGTTGACCTACAGAACGTTTTCATCACCCCAGAAGGCAACCGAGGCCCTTCTCCCTCCAACCGCTGACAACCATCGCTTTGTATTCTGTCTCTGATGATTTGCCTCGTCTAGATAGTTCACATCAACGGAATCGTGCAGTACATGGCTTTACTCATTCTTCACTCATCGTTGATACTGTAGGCTTTGGGTGTATAATGCGGGCTTGGCTTCATGAAGATTTACTTTGCATTCATCTCTTGAATGCTGTACCACTAAAGTACCTTGCACGGTAACATATACCTTATCTAATTATTCTGCCCATCGTTTATGCTGTCTTCATAATCATGCCCAAAATGTACACACTTCAGGACAGAGGTAGTCTCTGTTTTATTTACTAATGCAACTTCCTTAAGCCCACAAGTGAAATCAGTTGTCATCAAGTTGATCCTGACTCATGGTGGCCTCTTGAGCCAGAGTAGAGCTATGCCCAGTGGAGATTTCCATGGCTGACAACTTCAAAGTAGATTTCCGGCCTTTCTTCCAAGACACATGTTTCTGGTCTAGAACCACAGCAGCCTTTCCCTTTATCAGCTCAGTATGTCAACCCTGTGCACATTCAGGGGACCCAAGGCTTTCCTGCTGTTGTGGTTGTGTGTCAACTCAATTTTCACAGTGATTAGATAAAACAGAGTCCAACTGTCCTATAACATTTTCAATACTGTAATCTCTAGAGGGAGTTCTGGTGGCCTAGTAGCAAAGAAGCTGCACTGCAATCTCAAATTTCAAAGGCACATGGTTCAAGGTGACCAGCTGCTCTGTGGGAAAAGGATGGACAATCTTCTCCTGTGAGATTAACTGCCTCTGAAAACCTGCTGAAGGGTCAGCTATGGGTTGGTTCTGACTTGATGGTACTCAACAACTTAACAATAATCTTTGTAGGAGCAAATTGCCAGATCTTTTTCATACAAAACGGCTTGTGGGTATGGGCTGCAGTGGGATGCGTAATGCCTGTGCCATCAGGGCACCTCCAAGACCTTACTGTTCTAAGTCCAGTATGATTCGAAGGTACTACTAAAAGGACCAAAGAGTGAATGAATACATTTCCTTTCCACTTACCCTCAGAGATCTGACCATTTTTTTTTAGATTAATTACCTCTTTTTGTTTGTTTTACATTTTTTGAGGGGTGGGATCAGACGAGGTTAAAGTTAGTAGGTTCTAAAACAAGTATATTTAATACCTGCTGAGCTTTGGTGGCTGAGTGGCATGAAGCTGAGCTGCAATCATGAAGGTATACGGTTTGAATCCACCAGCGGCACCATTGGGAGAAGGATGGGCAATCTTGTCCCTTACAATTAATTGCCTCTGAAAACCTGCTGAAGGCTCAGCTACATTGCATACTGACTCGACGGCACACAACAACAACAACGTCTGCAAAGGACCAAAACACTGTTTCTTAAAGCTGGGATCCATATTCTTTTTGAGATAATGCCTTCTAAAGAGCATCCCTATTAGTGTATTACCCACATGATGACGTTGACCTCCGGAAGGGGCCAACAGCCTTGACTGTCCTGCAGTAATGCAGATGCTGTATTACTTTGCACGGCTTCCTGCCCATCCTCCTTAGATTTATGTAGTTTTCTATTCTGTTCTGACCTCAGTAATGGGCAAACAAACGATGCTGTTGCGTGTGACCCTGATTTTAATTGGATTTGAAGGTGGTTTTGAATGAATAAATGAATGAGGTTCGTGGGCTTTAAGTCCATCCTCCTGTAGTAATGAGCTGAAACCCTTACATTAATTTCCTGAGGACCTCTTTTTCCCTTCCTCTGCTAAGATTGTTTGCAGACACTGGTCAATGCTGCATGTAAATTGAGGTCTCCAAAGGCTAAATTAACAATTAATCGGCACCATCTCTAAGCCCCTCAGAATGGAAATAGTTGCGCCATTGCGAGGAAAATCTCCCTTCCGAGAGCCTTTATTATTGAAGATGTGCACCTTGACACGTCAAAGGAATCTAGAGTGAACTCTTGTTTATAAGGGTCTAGAAGGGCAAGGAGTATTCATGCATCAAAGACATAATTCTTAGCATTTTGTCACATCAGCTTTTCTTTTGGCGCTGCTAGGTCTTGGAGGAGCAGTCATCTCTGTCACTAGCGGAGGGCCGTGCATTTGATTGAGAAATGTGCTCGAGCGTGACCCTCATGGTCACTGGTCTTCATTCTTTCCTTGAGGCACCTCATGAGACATTTGACACCTGATACCCTGCCTTTTGGCCCTCCTTCCTCCTCCAACACGCTCCTGGCATGCGACTTACTGTCTCAGAAAACTCACTGGAGCATCAGCTATGGGTTGGCTCAAACATGATGGTACAACAACAACAAATCTTGCAATGAACACCTCTCCCTCCTCATCCTAAATGTATATACTTCCTTGTTTGTGATTATCCTTCTCAGTAGTCCTCAATGGTTTCCAGTTGTCACAAGATGGACTTCTGGACCCTATTTGATCCAGCCTTGTGTAATAGCTGTGTACTTCTAATGTAGCGCTTCCTTCACTTTCTCAAATGCTCTTGCTCTCCACTTGGGCTGGAGTCTTGATAATGCTCCTCACTCCCTACAAACACACACATCCACCCCCACTCCCACACA
>NW_006399814.1:13171793-13188387 GCF_000299155.1 Elephantulus edwardii
CCCCCTTCCCTCTGCTAATTTCTGCCTTGGAGCTTTTGCTGTTGCTGTTTCTATGATGGCTCACATTTTTTTGTTGTCCACATCAGGATTGTTTTGATAATGAAAACAAACACTATAATTGCTTAGGTTTAGACAACAGGCATGAATTGCAGAGTCCCTGGAAACCAGGCCAAGTCACCTTAGTTGTGTCTGTGCTGCTTCTTTCCCCCTTTTCACCTCCAGTCTCCCCTCTTATAACGTTCAGTTTAAATCTCTTCTTTCCTGGATGATTCCTTTCTAAGAAATTTCTCTTGGTAAGTTTTGAGTTTCTAGGTCTAGGTTGTAAGGCTGCATGCTAGAGGCATTTTAATTTCTCATGCTCTGTGCCTGCCGTCAGGGAACTCCTGTGGGGTCACTTCAAGTGAGGGTGAAACCTGGCTCAGGAGCAGGGCTCTGAATAGGAGCTATCCTTCTGGTGAACACAGAGTTGGGTTACGGGCATGGGTATCAGATGCCACTTAGCTATATGTTTTCACACATTTGATGTAATTTACATTGCTTGCCATTCTTTCCGGATTTTCAGCAACCTTACTCTCATCTTATCTTTTACTTATTATTTAGAGGTGAGGGGATTTCCACTTTCTGAGGCAGAGTCTGTCTCCCACCGTACACCATCAACAATGTCAGAGGCCTTATCTTCTAGCTTCCCTTGGAACCGGAGCGCAGGAAGGGGCCACATGGGCTCCAGGCTTGTGAGGTGGCAGTAGTCCCCAAGGTAGTGCCTCATTTCAGGTGCCGCTCTTGGTGACATCTGCACCTGGAGCAGTGGCAACAGGGGCAGCTACTTGGGATCAGCTTTAGAGCAAATGTGGAGATCTGTTCCCAGTGCATGCCTCCAAATCTCCAAGACTGGCTTTCTGCCCCTCCTTTGCTATGAAAACCTGTTACACAGAAACAAAACTACAGAGGGAAAAAAATAAACAAATCCCTATAATGAATACCTATTGAATCAGACAGATTGAACAAACATAAAAAAATTACTTTGTTTTCTCTCCACTCCATTTCTCACTCTCTCCAAAGAATTGGAGGAATATTTCACTCTTAATACTTAAGGGGCTCTGGTGGCTTAGGGGTAAGGAATTGTACTGTCAACCCAAAGATAGGCGGTTCAAATCCACCAGCTGTTCCATGAGAGAAAGATGGACAATTTCCTCCTGTGCAATTTGTTATCTCTGAAAACCTGCTGCCTGGAGGTCAACGATGAGACTGTTCTGACCTGATGGTACACAACAACAACAAAAGCAACAAGTGGCTTAGTGGTAGAATTCTTCTTTCCATGTGGGATACCTCAGCTTAACTCCTGGCCAGTGTATCTCCTGATTAACCACCAGCTGTCTGCTAGGAGAGGTTTGTGTGTTGCTATCATGTTGAGCAGGGAGCTCTGGTGGCCTAGTGACAAGAAGCTGTGTCTCAATCCCGTAGGCATGTGGTTCAAATCCACTAGCTGCTATGTGGGAGCAGGATGGGCAAGCTCCTCCTGTGTAATTAACTGCCTCTGCGAATCTGCTGGAGGGCCAGGTAGGAGTCCGTTCTCACTCAGTGGTACACCACCACCACCACCACCACCACCACCACCACCATCACGTTGAGCAATGAGCTGTTGTGATATATGATGAAGGGCTTGGCTGCTGACTCAAAGTCTGGGGGCTAAGCCCAGCTAACTGCTTTACGAGAGAAAGACTTGGGGATCTGCTTCTGTCAAGATTAACTCAAACCCAAATGCATTGCTGTTGAGTCAATTCTGACTCAGGGTAACCCTGATACAACAGAGCAAAACAGCCCCATAGGGATTCCAAGGCTGTAAATCTTTACTAACAAGAAAAATTCTTTTTCCTAAAGAAGGGACTTTCTCACTTTAAAGTGTTTTTCAAAGAAAACAATTTCTTTCCTGACATCCTTAATCTTTCCAAAATTTAAGAACAGCCTTTAAGACAGCAAGTTTGCATTAAAGGTTTTTGTTTTTTTTTTTAAATAATTTTTTTAAACTTTTTTTTGCGTGTACCATCAAATCGAATCTGACTGGTACAGGAGATTGCCCCTCCTTCTCCAACAAAGCATCTGGTGGGTTTGAACCACGTACCTCTGGGATTGCAGTGCAGCTTCTTGCCACCAGGCCACCAGAGCTCCCTGCATTAAAGTTTTAAAGGCAAGTGTTAAAACAAGTTTTCAGAAAAAAACAGCTTTTGAACAAAATCAAGGAATTCTGTTTAACTCCCTTGAATTTCCTCATAACTTGCTGAGTTTTTCTGAAAATCCCATTTATTTTCTTCCTCTCTCAATGCCTTTGAAGCAGGAGTGGCATCCAGTTCCTAAACAACATGCCTCTGGAAACTCTATGAACTTTGAGAAATGACAATAGTTATAGAAAGGAGTCAGGTCTTTTGTTCATAGGGTTGCTATGAGTCGTGCTAGACTCAACGGCAATCAACAACAACAACAACCCCCTTTGAGTCAGAACTGACTTATAACTGACCCTCCAGCTGGTTTTCAGAGGCTGTAAACGACATGATGGGAGATTGCCCATTTTTATCCAGCAGAGCAGCTGGTAGTTTTGAACTGCCTGCCTTTGGGTGGCAATGCAACTCCCTATTCACTAGGCTATCAGTATTGCTGTATAGTATGTCATTTCCCTCATATCCAGCTAGTTTAAGAGACTTTAAGAGGAGAGGATAAGATACTGTATATTTTGGCTGGAACAGCACATCAGCAGAGAACTGCCACAAGTCCAGGCTGGGTTTAGAAGGGGTCATGGTACTAGGGATATTGTAGCTGATGTTAGATGGATCTTAGCTGAAAGCAGGGAATACCAGAGGAATGTATATCTGTGTTTCATTGATTATGCAAAGACATTTGACTGTGTGGACCATAACAAACTGTGGCTCACTCTGAGAAGAATGGGAATCCCAGAAGACTTGATTGTGCTAATGCGAAACTTATACTTGGACCAAGAGGCAGTCATCAGAACAGAGCAAGGAAACACTTCAAAATTGGGAATGGTGTACACTAGGGATGTGTCCCGTCTCCATCTCTTTTCAAGTTGTATGCAGAACCGATTATCTGGGAGGCTGGGCTCTATGAGGAGAAGTGTGCCATCAGGATTGGTGGAAGATCCATCAACAATCTGCATTATGCAGATGACACAACCCTGCTTGCTGAAACTGAGGAGGACCTGAAGCGCTTGCTGCAGAGGGTCAAGTACTGCAGTCTTCAATATGGACTGAGGCTCAATGTCAAGAAGACAAAGATTCTCACCACTGGACCAATTGGTAGCATGAGGATGGATGGTGAAGAGATTGGGATTGTTCATAGCTTTAGTTTGCTTGGCTCCACAGTCAGCTTTTGGCACCAGCAGCCAGGAAATTAAAAGGCGCATTGAGATGGGAAAGTCTCCTGTTAGGGACCTCTCCAAAGTACTGAAGAGCAATGGTGTCTCTCTGGAGACTAAGATGCATCTAATACATGCCATGGTCTTTGCAATCACTTGTTATGTGTCAGAGAGTTGGGATGACTAGGGAAGATAGGAGGGAAATTGATGTCTTTGAGCTTTGGTGCTGGAGAAGAGTATTGAGGGTACCATGGACTGCTAAGAAAACAAACAGATTCATCTTGGAGAGGGTTAGACCAGGCTGCTCCTTGGAGGCAAGGATTCTGAGGCTTCATCTGACATACTTTGGACATGTTGTAAGGAAGGACTGGTCCTTGGAGAGGGACATCATTCTTGGGAGGGTGGAGGGACAGCACAAGAGGGGAAGGCCCTCTATGAGGTGGATTGGTTTGGTGACTGAGGTGATCAGGATGGGTGTATTGGAAACAATGTGATTGGCACAAGACAGAGCAGAGTTTAGGACTGTTGTACATAGGGTCGCTATGAGTCGCAAGTGATTCAATAGTGCATAACAACAGCAACAACAACTTTGTTATTAGCTCAGGGCTGGCCACAATATAGTGCTCTGATGGTTTATTGGTAGACTGTTTATCAATTATCTAGAAAAGAAATAAATAACACTATGTACCTATATTCCTAGACCTATATAGACCTAGACCTATATACCCAGATCAGGAGGTGGTTGTCTGAACAGGGCAAGGAAACACTGCATGGTTCAAAATCAAGAAAGGAGTGCTTCAAGGATGTATGTATCCTTTATCCATACCTTTTCAATCTATGTACAAAATATATCATTTGAAAGGATGGATTTTATGAGGAGGAATGTGGCATCAGGATTAGAGGAAGACTTATCAACAACCTTCATTACAGAAGTGACACAGACTTGCTTGCTGAAGCTGAAGAAGATGTGAAGCTTTTGCTGCAGAAGGTTAAGAACTGTAGTCTTCAATATCGATTGAAGCTGAACACGAAGAAAATAAAGATCCTGACTGCCTAGCCAATTGGCAGTATCATTATAGATGGAGAAAAGTTTGAAGTTGTTAACAATTTCATCTTACTCAGATCCACAATCACACTCTTGTCCCCTGCACTCAGAAAATTAAAAAAAAAAATAATTGCTTTGGAAAGGTCTCTGGTTTAGGGACAGAGTGCTAAAGAGTAATGATGTCAGCCTAGAGACTGAGGTGCACCTGATCCAGGCCATATTCTTCTCAATTGCTCAATATGCATTTGAGAGCTAGACAATGACGAAGGATGATGGAAGAACTGATGCCTTTGAGTTGTGGTGCTAGAAAAGGGAAAAGTGTTTAACATACCACTGGCCACCAAAAGAACAAACACATCTGTCTTGGAGAGGGTGAAATTTAGTTGCTCCTTGGAGGCAAGGATTTTGAAACTCTGTCTTACATACTTTGGGCATGTATGTATTAGTCCCAGAAGGGACTAGTTCTTAGACAAAGACATCAGTGATGGGTCAATGTAAGAGAGGAAGACCCTGGATGAGATGGATTGACACGTGACTGTGACAACAGGTTCAGATGTATTAGTGATGGAAAGGTGGGTTATAAAATAGGGCACAGTTCAGAGTTGTTCTACAGGTCGTAAGAGCACATAACAACAAGCACACAACAAATACAAAGGTGCGTTAATGGCCTAGTCTATAGGGAGTCACGCTGCTAACCCCAAGGTTGTACCTCTTAAGTGGTTTTATATCCACCAGTATCAACAGGAGAAAATGGGCAATCTCCTCCAGTTTAATTTACAGCTTCTGAAAAATTACTGGAGGGTTGCAATGGGTCAGTTTTCACTCGATGACATTGAAGTAATTTATTTGTTTGTTTTGATTGCAGACACTGATGGGATCACAAGCTGCACTGGTTTTGGTTTTGTCAGTGGTCATAGATCTTGGAGACCATTGCCTTATCTTTCAGCTTGTAAAGTAACTGTTTCTCCCTGTTGCTCAGAGGCTAACAGACTAGGGAGCCTATAAATCGTGGATACTAGGAATAGTAACAGAATTGAAAGGTCATTTAAAAGTTCCATAGAAAAGATGTATACCAGGTTGCTAGGGGTCAGAGAGGGTGCACTGGTGCCAGACAAGCTTTTGGTTTCATGTGCATTTTCTGCCTGAGGGGAAGAGAGCGGATGTTATAACCAGGAAGAGTGCTCCCTAGCACTATAATAACATAAACAGTGACAAGTTCCATAAACATCACAAATGGAGGAATTTACCTTGAAGTTCCTTCTGAGATCTAATTTAAAGGAACATCTTGGTGAAACTGAGGTCATGAGGAAAGTAGAAATAAGCAGAGAGAAATGTGGTGTGATAGTTGCACTCCCCCTGCCCACACTGCGAGCTCTGTGGGGAGGCACTCAGGGGAGGAGACAAGGCCTTGGCAACCACAAATCCCCATTCCTGCTGACCCCAGACTCCACAGAGCAGGAGCCATGCAGCCTGAACCTGAGGATTTGAAGTGAAAAGACCCAAGTTCATGTCTTACTACTGACATTTACTATAAATGTGTGAGCTTGAGGAAGTCAGAGCACCTATGAGTTGACACTTTCTCATCTGAACAATGGGCTGAGGTTAACGCCAGGGCACTTGGCTGCAGAGGGCTAAGCGCAATTGTCTCTCTAGGTCAACTGCCCATTGATGAACAAGGAGGCACTGGCTCTTGGGTCTTCCATCCTGACTGAATTTTATGTTCAAAGCTTTTAGGGGTTTTGTTTCTGAAAAACAGCCTTTTATTTTATGTTTTCTTAAAAAAAAAAGAAAAACTGGAAATGTGAAGTTGAGAAGCAGGCGATCTCGAGAACAATGTGCGTGGGCAGTCAATTTCATCTTGATCTTTGATATTTTGTAAATTTCTCAGGTCACTTTAAACCTGCCTGCAACGCCAACGCTGCTGCCATGTATTTAGCAAGTAAAAGGGACGCAAAGAGACACTTAAATTAGAACCTTGAGGATTAAAGAGACCCTCAGGTGGTGTCTCTTTCTGCAGAGTGAAATACAGTGTGTGTGGATTCCAGCAGGTTGAGCGCGAGGTCTGTGTGTGGGCAGTGATCTGTCTTGTCCCGCAGCCCTGTGTGGGAGAAGAAAGGGCAGGCTGCAAGCGGTGGGGGGAGCCTAGGGGTTTGGGTGGCACTGGAGCCTGTCATCTAGACTCCTCTGGCAAGATTTCCTCCTGAGAGCCCCCGTACCTGCCAGCTAGTCCTGTCCTCTCCCTACTTGTAGGGGGTAGAGAGAGTTTCGACTTATCTAAGAGTGAGGTTGACTACACTGTCTTGTTTTGGATGGTTCTTATTTTAGTTGAATCCCCTGGCATCCCTTCTCAGGACTGAGGGGAGCTGTTTATTGCCCACAGGAGACCAGGAACCTGCAGGTAGAGGCTGCTACATTGAGACAGGGAAGGAAGCTCTGCGCGCGTGTGTGTGTGTGTGTGTGTGTGTGTGTGTGTGTGTGCGCGCACGCGCGTGCATGGTGGCTGTGTGGGTGGAGGGTTGGGCAGCTCTGCCTGCTTTTATACATCATGTTGATCTTCCTTGAAATGCTATATGTGTGCATTTTGTCTTCAAAAACATCTTTTCTCAGACTTTTCTGGAAGATGATGATGACTAGGTCGGGGGGCTGCAAGCCTGGTCTCCCTCTGTGATGAGTGGCTTTTCTTTTGTGCCCACAACAATGGTGCATTCCTCCTAGAAAATGAATCTTTAGAGGGAAGGGACCTGGTGCTGGGCAAGACAAGGGGCAGGGGTGCCCAGAGACTCTCTTTAAGGCAGATTATACTGTAGTCTCCCCTGAAATCAGCGGAAAGTCTCCTCTGACGTCTGCAGCCCTCTGTGGTTGGCCATTTATGCAGCTATCACAATGTGCTTCATGAGTAGGCTGTGGGAGTTGAATTTAATTTTATGTCCACCAGAGATTCCAGCAGTGTTTCCGTGGTGCGGAATCATTATTTACAATGAAGCACTTACAGAGAAGTAGTAAAGTTAATGGAGGTTTCAGTGGAATTAGCCTTGTTAAATTCCCTAGTGACATAGTTCCCCTCTCCAGTACAGAATCTAAAAAGGGGCAATGAACGGAATTAGCTGGGATTGGGAGGCAGAAGGCATTGGAAAGAAACCAAAGTGGTGAGCCCCCAGCCAGCCTTTGGAAACCTGCCTATATACCTAGGCTCTTTGATGAAGCTGTCTCACTGGCCAAGGCCCCTTCCCAGCCTTTCTGCGGGCTGCTGGCTCTGCAGCACCTTGTAGCGTAAAATGCTGTTGATTCTACAACCTGTTGTTGAATCTTACTGCTGTGGAAGATGCTGGAGCGTGCACTGAGAAGATGCAAGACACCCTGATGCTATACACGAATCGGGCTCATTTTCTTGATGGAGTGACCATGTTGCACAGGGTGGAAGGCCACTCACTGGGGCCACACACAATCTCTCGGTTTCAGTCCCCCAAGGGTAAGGTTACCAAGTCTGCTCCGTTCCCTCTGTGGCAATGGTTAAGGAACCAGCCAGATGTGGGCTTGAATCTGGGTTCTATTGGATGACTTAAGCACTTGATATAGGCTCTCAAGATTCATTGTCTAACTAAAATGGAAACAAGAATTATGCCAGAGTCACACGGTGGCTAGGAGGATAATATACCACAAGGCATGGAAAGCTCTTAATTCCGTGCCAGCCACTATTCAAATCATGCTGGATATTTACTTTTTGTTTCTCTTGAGAAGTGCAATCTTAGCCTTCCAGACTCCCTTTCCAGGAGGCTTCTTATTAGATTTTTTTTTTGCACAGCTGGTCCTGTAGGTGGATTAGAAGTGAGTGTGAAGGCGGTCTGAGGTCCCCCTCCTCTTCTTGCTCTCTTTCTCCTTCCTCTCTGAGGTAGTGGCCACTTCTCAGGCAGAGCCCTCACTCTATGCTTCCAGTTCTTGGGGCTGAATCGTCTCCTAACTCTAGGTCTGGGTAAGACCATCCCTCCTTTGTGGTCTCAGCCCTGGGGAAGACAGTGGCTTCCTGTGTCCCTAATCTCTGTCCCTTCACCTTCTTCTTTTCCCCATTCCAATGTTTGCACAACCTGTCTACTCTGTTAAATCTCTCCTATTTAGAGCACCTAGGGTGATTTTTGTTTTCCTCACTGGCCTCTGATTCAGTGAGACTTCATTAATCATAGCAAGATTATGGCCTCTGTAATTGGACAAGGTCAAGGCTCATCATGTATCCTAGATCTTATTTTCTGTGTGATGGAGCCTCCACATTCAAATCTGAAAGATGGGGATGCTGATAATCTTAGCCTTGTAGGATTGTTGCCACGATTTAATGAGATTAAAAGGATTTAATAAGGAACATAAAAAGCTTAACTGAGTATATTAACAAATAGTAGCACAAGGCAAGGATATGATTGATATTGTGCTACTCTTCCGTCTGCCGTTCAGAGACCAATTCTGACTCTATGTATTATGATCATGATGAAGCTTGTGAGGATGGTACCAGGTAGGATGAGGTTCTGATCTGTTATTATGGGTCGTGGTTGATTAAAGGGCACCTAACAACAACAACAACAACAACAACAACAACAACAACAACCAACTGATCCTCTCTGACATAAACTACAAATGTGATGCTTTCTGACCCTAACCAGTGCAGATCAGATTAGAAACTAAAGAGCCCAGTCTGCCACTGATGACTCTGTCCTAGACTGTATGTAACATTAAGTATGAGTTTGGGGATTCTCAAGACATCTTAATTTTTTACCTGCTGACTACAATTTCAGGAATTCCTGTTTTTCCTTTGGATTCAATAATTTACTAGAAGAACTCATAGAACTCAGGAAACACTACACTTATGATTGCAATTGAATTATAGCAAAAAAGTTACAAATGAAGGGACCTGTAGAACAAAATGTGGAAGGGTTCACAAAGCTTCCTTATTTCAAAAGATGTATTATGACACCTTGTGCACCAGTGTCTGCCACCAACCAGGAAGCTCTCTGGGCGTCAGTAACTCAAGTTTTATGGGGCTGCCATTACACAGGTGCGTTTGGTTGAGTCATTGTCCACATGGTTAAATTCAACTGTCAGCCTTTTCTCCCTTGAATTTGGGCTGATACCATGTTGTAAGGCTTCCTGGCCTGGTCAGCCCCCACTTAGGAGTCACGTCATTATCATAAGCCTTCAAGTGTCATCTGAAGCTTCCCTAAGAAACAAAGAGGCCAATCAATGGGAAACTCAAGGGCCTAAAGGTTACCTCATTTTATTTTATTGTTATTTTAACTTTGTGTTGTGATTGAGTGAAAGTTTACAGAGCAAAATGACTTTCCTTCTAACAATTCCCATGTGCTGTGTTTGGTAAGATTGATTACAATCCTCACATTATACAGCATTCTTCCCACTTCCTCTCTGTGGTTTTTGTTTCCATTTGTCCTTTATCTACCTTCCTGCTAACGGTTACCTCTTGAGAAAGAGTTAACACTGTGGCTACAACAGTGGGCTCAGGTACAACCGTGATTATGAGGATGGCAGAGCACTGGGCAATGCTTCCTCCTCCTGTCTATAAGCCCGCCGTGAGTTGGAACCAACTTGTCAGCACCTGTAACAATAGCAACAGACATCTCCAAGAAACCACGGATAACTGCTAAAATTCTATGGATAATGTTAATAGCCACATGATTGTGCTCACAGGTCCCTGGGGAGTCTGGGGACAGTGACTAGAAAGGGCACATGAGATAGTGGGTGTAGGCATTTTTGGGAAACAGGGAGCTATGGGAAGCTTGGAAAGACCATGTGGATAAGCAGTTTGCTTCCTCTCTCCCAGGTCATCTTGATGCTTCCGTTTCTATGAGCTTGAGAGCAGCCTCTGCTTTAAGCCTCCAGCGCTCAGATAAGTGAGGAGTGGGGGGGTAGGGTCAGTGCTTTCATTTGAGGAGTTGCTGGTAGCTTGGCTTTTAAAATCTATTTAGTCATTCATTTTACCTAATTAGCCAATGACCTAACATCAACCTAGAATGTTATTTTCTGCTCGGAATGACACTCATGGGGTTTGGAGAGCTGGAATATTTTTATCTGCTGCTCGATGGCCAAACTTCACAGAACTTGCTCCATCAGACCTTGTGCACGGAGCATAAGTGGGGACCCCGCCCTCGGGGTTATCTGCGAGTTGCAGGTCCTGGGAGCCAATCGATGCCCCATCCCTCAGTCTCCCATGGAGTGCCTGGTCAGCATTCCCATTGTAAATGTCTTTCCCTGGGCTTTTTATCTCTAGGAGGGTGAGTCATGCTGAGCAGACAGACTTGGCAAACTTTGGTGGGTCTGAATCAGCAGCATTAAGAGAACTTGCATCTTAAGCAGGCAATCTCAGCTGTGTAGATCTGCCCACCTGGCCACGCTTCATCGGGCTCTGTCTTTCCTCAGGATTATCCTAGAAAACCTGAGAATAGATGATGTTCAGAGTAGTCCACAAGCCCAGAATGTAAGCCCTTTCTTCCTTATATCTGCCCTCACCATTTGGAGCCCTTCTGCACCACGGATACCCGCTCAGGTTCGCTCCCAGGGTGCATGCTTCCGTTCTCGACTTCCTTTGCCCACATCACCTGCCTTTCCAGAAAGGTCCTCTCCATGAATGCAATCCCATTCACTATTTAAGGCTCTAGGTAAGCTTCCCCAACTAGACAGATGCTTTCCCCTTCCTGACTTGGCTGCATGATGGATTGTTGTTATTAGATGCTGTTGAGTCTATACTATGACTCATAGTGACCCTATGAATAACAGATCTGAACCTCACCCTATCCAGCCCTATCTTCACACCCTCTGACAAGCTTGAGCCCATGGTTACAGTCACTGTATCAATGCATCTTTTTAAAGGCCATCTTCTTCTTTCTCTGACCCTCCACCTTTCTCAGCATGATCTCTTTTTCCAAGGATTGACCTCTCCTGACAACATGTCCAAAGTCTGTACAAGGTTCACCATCTTAGCCTCTAAGGAAAAATGTATACTATTATGACATAGATGCCAGACTGACTCACAGCGATACTGTATTGTGTTTCCAAAACTGTAAATTTTGGAGGCTACCTTTTTCTTTCACAGAAGCTGATGAATTTGAACCACCAACCTTATGTAGTAAGTCTTACATACGACACACTGTGCCACAAGAGGTTTTCAATGCATAGAAGACATTTCCCTTATGCTTTGCCTGAGATGATCCTCATCTTTAAAATGTCATTGTAGGGTCTCTGTATTGGCCTTGTAGAACTTGGAGTGGCATGACCAGCCCTATAGGTACCTACATTTTCCTCTTGGCGATTTTCATGGAATTGTGGGGACCATTACAAGGAAGACAGAACTTTTAGGGTGTGGCTATGTAAGACAATCAGCTAGACTTTCCCCAGAATTGGATAAGGGAGGAGGAGGATGGGCCTAGGTTTCTAAATCTGAATTCCTGCCAGAAGTAACTGGGGAATTTTCAGAGATACAAGTCTTAGTCCTTACCATCCAATATTCTGTTTTAATTGATCTGGAGCAGGACCTGGATCTTGTATTTTTAAACAGGTAATTTTGATATCCAGCAGAATCGGGGAGTCCTGAGATAGAATAACACACATGACTGGCCAGTTACCCTCACAACTACCTCACGTTCTGCATTTGTTGGAGATGACCTATTGTAAGTGCTTTATTCCATTGCTCTCACAAAGCACTGGGACGGCCCAGAATCCTCCAGGTCTTTTGACCTAAACTATCTTCCCCAGGCAACCCCTCAGATACGAATAAAGCGATAGAAGCTCAGTCATGAGTTCACAAATAGAAAATGTGTGTTCTTCCCCTCCAAGCATTTTAATCAGGAAGTTTTGATTTTTAAAAAAATTCAGAAATTCAGAAGCTACCTTAGCAAATAGCAATTCAAGAATCTCCTCTGTACTATTCAATCTCTGTTAGAATAATTCTAGAAACAGGTTTCCATTCTTTCACTCCCTAGATCTATGAACAGCTCCTCTTGTTAGATCCTTTCCATTCTTGGAGCTAATCCTGCTTTTCTATCCCTCTCATTTGCTGTTATTACATTAACCTTAATAGCAGTGGTTTTCAATCCTGGGTGCACATCTGAATAATGTATTGAATATCCAAACCCCAGGCATGAGATTCTGATGCAATGTTTCTGGTGAAGCCCTGGCCTCAGTTGCGATGAGTAGCCCGAATTGAGAACCCCTGGCACAAGCCATGTTGCTTGTGTGTGCGTGCGAGTGCACGTGTGTGTATGTTGTTGTTATTGTTAGGTGTCATCAAGCTATGACTCATAGCAACCCTGTGAATAACAGATCTGAACCCTGTCCTATCCTGCTTCATCTTTGTGATGTCTGCTAAGCCCAAACCATTGTTGTAGTCACTGTGTCAATCTTGCTGAGAGTCTTTTTTTTTCTGACCCTCGACCTTTCCCAGCCTGATGCCTTTTTCCATGGACTAGTACTCCTGACAACATGTCCAAAGTATGTGAGATGGAGGTTTACCTCCCTTGCCTCTAAGGAACACCCTCATTTCACTTCCTCCAAGACAGAAATGCTTATTCTTTTGACAGTTTATGAGATTTTCAATACTCTTCTTCAACACAATAATTCTAAGGCATCAGTTCTTTTGTCTCCCTTATTCATTATTCAACTTTCGGATGCATAAGAAGCAATTAAAGATCACAGTTTGAGTTAGGTGGGTGTATCTTTAGACTGACATCATTGTTCTTCAGCCCTTTGGAGAGGTCCTTGACCCAGATTCCCCCCCCCATATTACATGCCTTTTGATATCTTGACTCTTATTATCATTGGTATCTATCTATCTATCTATCTATCTATCTATCTATCTATCTATCTATCTATCTATCTCTATCTCTTGATTATTGTTGTATGCTGTTGAGTCAGAACCAACCCATAGCTGACCCTCCAGTGGGGTTTCAGAGGCAGTAAATTGCATGGGAGGAGATTACCCATACTTTTCCTGCAGAGCAGCTGATGGATTAAAACTTGGGGGTTGCAGCACAGTTTCTTACCATTGGCTCATCAGAGCTCTCTCTCTCTTCCTCTCTCTAGATATACATAATATATTTTTAAGGAGAGGCAAATTAGAGCAAAATTTAACAAAATATAAACACATATTACAGTTTAGAGCTTTCCTTATTTAATGTTTGCTATTCTTTGCTGTTGAGCAGCGGGACAAATACCATAAGTAGGCGGTTTTGAGGAACATAAATCTATTTCCCCATAGTTCTGGAGGTTCTGCCTCCAAATTAGCATCTCAGCTGCATGGGTCCCTTCTTTGTCAGTAGTCCTGACTGTTCTCAGTTCCTTGATGTTCCCAGACTTGTAGGCAACTTTCCATGTGTTTCTGTGTCTATTCTTGTCATTTTATAACTTCATAATATTTAGGTTCAGTACTCTTCCCATTCCCATTATGACCTAATTAACATAACAGAAGAAACCCTATTTCCAAACAGAATGACATCCACAGGGCAAGGGCCAGAAATCAAGCAATCAATCTCTGTCTCTCCCTTTCTTTCTCTCTCTCTCTCAAACACACACACACACTTTTTTTTTTAGACAATGCAATTCGTTTCTTATTCATCTAATAAATTCCTTATTCATTCCTAATAAGGAATACATCTAAGTTCCTTATTCTATTTCCTAGCTCTAGATTATCTTAGACTAACTTTTGGTTATTTTTCCTCATTGTACAATTTCATGTTTCAAAACAGCACTGATAGTGGTAGGCCTACACTCTTGTGTGTAGATGCAGCTAACTTTTGCTGTTGAGACACATGATTTCTTGGTTGACTGTTCACTGACCTCCACCTCTCACTGTTTGAACCTTCTCTGGACCTTATTTTATTATTTTTTTTTTAATGAAGGGAAACCTCTAGCACTTTTAAATGGCAAGAATGTTCACTCTCCAGAGCATCAGAATAGTTGTAGCCACCTGCTCTGATTTTCTTCATAATCCCCTTTCCTGACACATCTCCTGGAATAGCTGGTCTCTCTCTCTCTCTCTTCCATGATATTGGCAGGGAGCCCTGGTAGGGAATAGTTAAAAATTACCCATCAATAGTACCCATCCTCAGGGACTCCTGCTCAATTCTGCTTCCCAAAGAGGAACATGCTTTTTATGGTGTGCACTCAAAAGCTTTATTATTATTATTTTGTCAAGTGTGGCTTCCTTCCCATCTCCAACCAGAGCTCGTTCCTCTTGACTTTTTCCTCTTTTTGCTCCTCCCCCAGCTCCCAAGCCTGTTGTAAGACCCAATCAACTCTCAGGAAACACTTGCTCTATTAAAATCTATTGAATTTCTCACTCTTTCCACACTGGGGCCACCTAAGAGCCAACCTCAGGGAAATACTAGTGCCAGGGTGTGTGTTCTCACTCCAGCCAATTGCTGCTGTCCTTATGGATGGTACTCTGGTTTCATAACAGAGTTGTGAGGCGTTTATCCCATGATACTAACTGTGGTGGAGGGGACTTTGACAAGCCATGCATGTTCTAATATGAAGGGGTGTGATTTATGTAACCTCTCAGATTTCTAAATCACCGTCTGGTCTCTTTGGAGTGAAATTGCTCTCACCTTGTGCAGTTGTTTTATATTATTGTTGGTTTTGTTAGGTGCTGTTAAGTGTTCTGACTCATAGAAATCTTATACACAGCAGAACATAACATTGCTCAATCTGGTTGTTGTTGTTACGTGCCATTCAGTCACCTGCGTGTCCTAGTGATCCCATGCACACTAGCTCTGAACCCTGCCCTATCCTGGGCCCATCTCACTGTCTTTGACATACCTACCCCCACTACCCCAGTAACTGTCAATCCACCTCATCTGGGATCTTCCTCTCCTGCTCTGTCCCTCCACCCTCACAAGCATGATGTCCTTCTTTAGGGACTAGTTTCTCCTGGCAACATGCCCAAAGTATGTCAGATGGATCCTGGAAATCCTTGCCTCCAAGGAACAGCTTGGCTTCACCCTCTCCAGGACAGATCTGTTAGTTCTCTTGGCAGTCCATGGTATGATCAGTACTCTTCTCTAGCACTCCAACACAAAGGCATCAATTCTTCTCTGTCCTCTTTGGTCATTGTCCAGCTCTCTGATACATAACAGGTAAATCTGAAGACCATGGCCTGGATCAGGTGCACCTTGGTCTCTAGACTGACACTGTTGCTCTTTAGCATTCTGGAGAGATCCCTGACAGCAGATTTTCTCAATGAAATTAGTCCTTTGATTTCTTGATTACTAGTGCCAAGAGTGTTGATTACGGAACCAAGCAAGCTGAAATTGTTAACAATCTCAATCTCTTCTCCATCTATCAAGATGCTGCCAATTGGCCAGTGATGAGAACCTTAGATTTCTTGATATTGAGCTTCAGCCCATATCACAGTCTATAGAACCACGTCCCTTCAGGATTGCAGTGCAAGTTCTTCACACTAGGCAACCAGAGCTCCCCTCAATCTCATACCATCCTCATAATCACTGCTATATTCTAACCTATTATTATTGCCACTGTGTCAATCCATCTGGGTGAGGGTCTCTCTCTCTCTTTTTGCTGACTCACTATGAAACATGATGTTCTTCTTCAGGGATTGGTCCCTCCTGATGGTGTGTCCATGGTACATAAGATAAAGTATTACTACGCTAATTTCTATGGATAATCCTGGCTGTACTTCTTCCCAGGCAAGTTTGTTTATTTTTAGAGTTTATTATTTTAGAATTCCCTCTTTCATTGCTGTAGAATTGGAGCCAACCCACAACTGGCCCTCCACTGGCTTTCTGAACCTGTAAATCGCATGGGAGCAGATTGAGGAGCTTTGTCCTGCATTGTGGCTAGTGGCCTCCGGGTGCCAGAGAGCCTAGGCCTTTGAGTTCAGCACAGCAACTCACCGAGGACGGCACAGTTCATAATCTATTCCACCAACACTGACACTCAAAACCACCAATGGTTTATAATTCAAAAACACCAACTCGATTCTTTATTCATGGTCCAGCTTTCGCATGCTTATTAGATGAGTGAATATCCCATGCCTTGGGTCACGATACTTTAGTTCTGGAAGTGTCAAGTCTTGGCAGTAGCAATAAGACAAGAGAAGGAAGTAAGAGGAATCCAAATTGGAAAAGAGGAGGTAAAATTATCTCTCTATGCAGATGATATGATAGTATACTTAGAAA
>NW_006399814.1:13191037-13193919 GCF_000299155.1 Elephantulus edwardii
AGATCCTTCCCATTTCCCTCACCCTACAACCATTAAATTGTGTGGCCCTATGATTAATCCTCTCCCTCCCACCCCTTCATCCACATTTCCTCAACACTCGGCTTCCACTCTACCTTGCCCCCCTTGGATACCCATTCTACAATGATGGTTTTATACAGTATTTGTCCTTATGAGACCGAGTTAGTTCACTCCTATAATGCTCTCCAGTCTCTTCCAAGTTAGACAGTAATTTATAAAATCATTACTTCTGCATGCTGTGTAGTATTCCATCATGCGAATGTACCATAGTTTCCATTTGATTATGGTTGGACATCTGGGCTATTTCCATGTTCTTGTGAAGGTGAATAACGCTGCTATGAACATTGGTGTACAAGTCTCCATTTGTGCCTCAGTTCTCATTCTCTTGGGGTATATTCCAAGCAATGAAATAGTTGGGTCATATGGAATATTTATGTTCAGCTTTTTGAGGAAACACCAAACTGTCTTCCAGAGTGGTTGTACCATTTTACAATCCCACCAACAATGCATAAGAGTTCCTATCTCACTACATTCTCTCCAACATTTATTACTTGTTGTCATGTTAAACTTTGCCACTGTTACTGGAGTGAGATAATTGCAGCTTTTAATGAGTCTTCCTCCAATTGCAAATGCTGGTTCTTTTTCGTATTGCTCAGTTTCTTGGATTATTTGTTTGGCATACAGATTGAGTGAATGTGGTGATGACTACAAACTGATGCACATTTTTTCTGATTTTAAAGCACACAGAATTTTGTTCTGTTTGAATGACTGCTTCTTTGATCTATGTACACGGTCTTCCAGAGCATATTAGATGTGTGTTCTGGAATTCCCATTCTTCTTAATGCTTTTCTTAATTTATTATGGTCCACTCAGTCAAATGCCTTTGTATAGTCAAAGTACAGATAAATATCTTTGTGGTATTATCTGTTTTTAGTCAAGATCTATATGATTTCAACAGTGATATCTTTCATTCCATGTCCTCTTCTGAATCCACCTTGAATTTTTGACACTTCCCTGTTAATGTACTGTTGTTGCTGTTCTTGAATTCTCTCAAGCAAAATTTTACATGTGTGTGATTGTAATGGTTTTTTAAAATGTAATTTCTGCCTCCTGGGGCTTTGGTGGCAGAGTCCATATAGAGTTCCAAGGGCACTATCTTTCTGATGATTTCAATCTGCTCAGAGCTCCTAGGGAGAAAGATGAGCAGTCTCCTTTCATGTGACTTATAGCCTCTGAAAACCTGCTGGAGGGTCAGCTAAGAGTTGGTTCTGACACAGTAACAAAGTGTTTGAAGTTTTTGGAAAAAAAAAGTTTCATTGTATTCTTTGGAATGGACATAGAAGTGGGTCTTTTCAGTTGGTTGACCAGGTATCTGGCTTCCTAATATCTTGACACAGATGAATGAATGAATGCTTTTGGCAGTGCATCTGTTTGCTGAAACATCTTAATTGGTATTTTGTCAGTTCCTGAAACTTTGTTTATGTTGTTGTGGTTGTTATGTGCCATTGAATCACCTGTGACTCATAGTGACCCTATATACAACAGCCCTGAACCCTGCTCTATCCTATGCCAATCTTATTGTCTCTGTCACACTCACCCCTACTACCCCAGTCACTGAATCAATCCATCTCATCTAGGGTCTTCTTCTCCTGCCCTGTCCTTCCATTCTCCCAAGCATGATATCCTTCCTTCTCCAAGGACTGGTCCTTCCTTGCAACATGTCCAAAATACATCAGACGAAGTGTTAGAATCCTTGCTTCCAAGGAGCATACTGGTTTAACCCTCTCTAGGATGAACCTGTTCATTCTCTTAGCAGCCCATGGTATATTCAACACTATTCTCCAACACCACAGCTCAAAGGCATCAATTCTCCTTCTATCATTCCTAGTTATAGTCCAGCTCTCTGATAGTTATAAGATTCATTAATTCTACCATTAGAAACAAGTCCTTATTTAAAGTTAGTAAACTGTGATAGTATCTTAATGGAGCTGGAGCCAGGAAACACAGGAACCTGGTGTCAGCAGAGCAGTGAGGGTAAATCCTGCTTCATTTACTGGCTGAGGAGGGATGACCTGCCATTTGCACATGCTGCGAATGCAATGCCCTGTAAAGGGCTCTTTTGCTGATATTTGGGGAAAAGGAAGAAAAATCAATGCAGACTCCATGTGTCAACCTTAAGGCAGGAAAACCTTTATCATTTAAAAAGATTTAACATAAGGGCAAATACAGACCCCAGATTTGACATTATGCTTTTCTCAAATCTGCTGTGTGCTGTCTGATATAGTAGTCACTAGGACAGGTGACTTTAGAGCATGGACATGCACCTAGTCTGAAAATTGAGATGTGCTGTAAGGGTGATGCAGACACACTGAAGATAACGTATGAAAACAAATGCCACATATGTTGTTGCTGTGTACCATAGCATCAGAACCGACCCATAGCTGACTGACTGGTGGGTTTTCAGAGACAGTTAGTTGCACAGAAGGAGATTGCCCATCCTCTAGTAGAGTAGCTGGTAGTCTCGAGCTGCATGCCTTCAAGATTGCGGACCAGCTTCTTGCCTCTAGGTCACCAGAGCTCCCTTTGCAACATATAGAATGATTTTTTTTTAGCTTAAATATGTTTTCCTATTTCTACTTTAGTGTTTAATATGTCGCACTCCACTCGCCGCCGTTACGTCTATTCTGACTCCAAGCAATGCTGTGGTGCAGAACAGAGCTGCCCCGTGTGGCTTCCAAGGCTGCACAGCCTCGTGGAAGCACGCTGCTTCCTTGTTCTTCTGTTGAGCAGTTGGTGGATTTGAACTGCTCACCTTTTGAATTTTCTCTGTGTATTTGGTAAGAGAAATGGCATCCATTTAACTT
>NW_006399814.1:13195374-13233701 GCF_000299155.1 Elephantulus edwardii
CAACAACCAGAGCCATTTAACTTAGAGAAGAAAATGTAAGAATTGAGCTTTTTACTGCATGTAAAAGCTTCAGCAACAGCAGAACTGCGTCTATTGTAAAGAGAGAGCTCAAGTAAACATTGGTTATTGGTCACACCTATTGGTATAATCCATGGTAGAAACCTTAAGTAATTTTTGCTACTTCTAGTAAGTGCTTCAAGTCTTCTTAACTTTCAGTAAGGCAGGCTTTGTCATCAGAGGATTGCAGGTTGTTGATGAGTCTTCTTCCCCCATCTCTGATGACACTGTCATTCACATGGTTCAGCATCTTCGATTATTGCTCAGCATACAGATTGAACATGTATGATAAAAGGCACAATCCTGATACAAACACTTTCTGATTTTAAACCATATAGTATTCCCTTGCTCTGCATATCATTTGCTTCTTGGCTCAGGTACAGACTCTGTGCACAGTTAATTGTTTTGAGATTTCCATTCTTCTCAATGTTATCCATAATTTATTATGATCCATACCATAGAATGCCTTTGCATAGACAATAAAACACAAGTAAACAACTTTCTGGTATTCTCTACTTTCTGGAAAGATTCATCTGACATCAGCAATGATATCTTTTCATTTGATGGCAATATTTATGGAAGCAGTACTCAAGACAGCAAATGATGTACTGTGTTGGGCAAATGTGCTGTTAAGGAAATTTAAAGCAAGGATATTCATTTAAAGACTAAGGTGCACCTGACCCAGGCTGTGATATTTCCAACTGCTTATATGTTTCTGAAGGTTGGACAATTAATAAGGAAGACTGAAGAAGACTTGTGGTATTGACAAAGAATACATAATCGACTTTCAAGCCACCAAACAAATCTTTTTCATCCTCATGATCTCTGATGGACTTGAGCCCACTGTTACTCTAGTCACCATGTCAGTCCACCTTGTTGAGGTTTTCCTTTTTTTAACTGACCCTCCATCTTCCCCTGAATGATGTATATTTCAAGGACTAGTCCATCCTGAAAACAAGCCAAGAGTAGGTAAGGTGAAATTTCACCATCCTTGACTCCAAGGAACACCCTGGCTTCAGTTCCTCCAAGACAGATTTATTTGTTCTTTTGGAAGTTCATGAGCTATTTGGTACTCCTCTCCAGCACCACAATTCAAAAGGTAGAAATTCATCTTCTGTCATTCTTACTCTTTGTTCAAATTTCAGATGCAAAAGAAGCGATTGAAAAGATCATTGCTTGAATTAGGTATGCTTTAGTTTTTAAATGTAAATCCTTGCTCTTCAGCACTTTGGAGAAATCCCTGGAAGCAGATTTCCCTAATGCAACACATCTTTTAATCTCTTGACTTCTGCTACCGTGATGTTGATTATAAATTCAAGTAAAAGGAAATAATTGACAACTTTAATCTTTCCTCCATCTACCACAATGTTGTCTATTAATCCAGTTGGTGAGAATGTTTGCTTTCTTGATATTGAGATGTAACCCATATTGAAGGCTGTTGTCTTTGATCTTCTTCTGTGTGTTATGTCTTTTACTTTCTGCAAACAGGATTGTGTTATCTGCATAATGTAGGTTGTTGATGAGTCTTCCTCCGAGCCTGATGCCACATTCTTCTTATAGTCCACATTCTCAAATAATTTGCTCAACATACAGATTTAATAGACACAAAGAAAGGATACAACCCTGATGCACACCTTTCCATACATTAAACTGCGCAGTGTCCAAACAGAACAAGAGGACACCCAGGAGTGCATCACGGATGACTTCTAGATTTTTATTCTGACTGTTATGGGTAGTGACTGTGTCTGCAAAAACATGTGCTGTAAACTTTGCTATGTTAATGAGAAAGGATTTGTGGAAGGTGTGTTTTGAGTTGATCTTGAGTTGATCTTTTACACAATATAAAAAAAGAGTATTAGGACAAGCAAGCAAGAGAGATGCTTTTTGTTGTTGTTGTTGTTGTTGTAGGTAGCAGCTTTATTCACAACAGCAAGAAAATGGAAATAACCCAAAAGCCAATCAACAAATGAATGGATTGGATAAAGAAATGGTTGTATATATTCAGATACTTTTTAGGAGAAGGATGGACAGTGTCCTCCTGTGCAATTTACTGTCTCTGAAAACTATGGCTCAACAGTAAACAACAACAAACAACAATAAGAAGTTTCCTAAATGGTGAGAGAATTCTGTTTGTTAAAACCATTCACATGTCTGTGATATTTCTGTTATAGCAGCACTAAATAACTAAGGCACTGAGCACTTGGATAGATGGATAGTGAGATGGAGAACCCTAAGGGAGTCCTGAATTTTGTATTGACTGCAAATTAAGAATGTGTCAAGAATACAGTTCCAGATGGATTAAATGAAATAAAATTCCTTTAGACATCCCAAGTGGGGATGCTGAGGAACATCTTGGGTAAAGTTCAAGGAAAAGGGTCTGAGCCTGTGACATAGGTGTGGAAGCCACAGGTCTGGGTGCAGTCCTGATGGGGTTTGAGAAGAGATGGGGAATGAGAAATCTCTGAAATCTGTGTGCTGTGGGGCTGCGAGCATTTAGACAATGTGCAGAGGAAGACGGGCCTGCAGCAGAGAAGGTGAATTTGATTAAAGGCATGGAAGCAAGCTAAGCCTGAAAAGAGTACAACACACCTCAGCCAAGGCTGGTTCCAGGTGTGAATTGTTGGTTTCTGGCCCTTTGAATTTCGTGCTTGATAAATACTCAGATCTCAGAGTTGGGTGAATGGAGAAAATATTGAAACTCTCAAGGATTTGATTTGGATCTATACTCAACAACCAGGGAAAGAGCAGTGCAGAAATGAAAGGATTTCTTGAAGTGGGCCTATCTGCTACCAGGGACCTCTTTAAAGTGCTCCAGAACAAGAATGCCACTTTAAAGACTAAGACATTATCATGGCATTCTTAGTTTCCTCTTATGCATGTGAAAGTTGAACAATGCATAAAGAAGACTGAAGAATTATGCCTTTGCATTGTGTGGTGCTGAAAAATATTGAATATCTCATTTCAGTTTGCGACTGCCCAAAGAACAAATCTCTCTCAAAAGAAGTGCAACCAGAGTGGCTCTTAGAAGCAAGATTAGTAAGATTGTCTCATGTTCTTTGGCTGTATTACCAAGAGGGGCTAGTCCCTGGAAAAAGGCATTGTGCTCGGAGAAGCAGTCAGCAATAGAGAGGAAGGACCTCAGTGGCATGGACTTACATAGTAACTGCAAGAATGGACGTCAGCACAGGGGAGCTTGTGAGGAAGGAGCAGGATTGGCCAGGGTTTCATCATTCTGCTTTGCACAGGGCTCACTATTGAAGCTGACTCAACAAGAGTTTCCGTGTTTGGTGGGAAAGAGGACAGGGCTCGGGATTGTCTTGGCAACTTATTGACCTCTGAACATGGAGATACCATGGGAGCAGCTTTTGTTCAAGATAGAGATTTCAGTCAGGTTCCTGTTACTGAGAATAATCAGGAAAGACTTCATGGAAGAGGAAAGCTTTGTGCAAGCCTTAAAGACTTGGAAGAATTTAGATAGGAAGGGTGTGCTAGGGATGGAAGCTAAAATCTTGAGGCAGGAATGAGAGCAGAGTGCAAGGAGGGAGGAAGTGAAGAGAAACGAAAATTATAAAGCTGTCTGTCCAAGGGAGACAAATGGGATTGTAAAGGAGAGTCTAAATAGGAACTCAGCACCTCTTTTTTCTTCCCAGAATTTTTTTTTTTTGGTACTTGTTGTTGGTTGTGTGTGTGTGTATGTGTATGTGTTGTGGGTGGGATGAGGTAAAGGAAATATGCCTAGACAAAGTGAAATAGTGCAGCACAGTTGAGAAGTGTAAGCAGTTAGAATCAATCAATTGCTCCCTGGAAGAAAAATGGGCCGTCTCCTTGCACGTGATTTACTGTCTTTAAACCCACTGGAGGGTCAATTATGGGTAAGTTCTGGCTCGATGATACTCAGCAACAACAACAACAACAAAAACAATGGTGAAGTAAAAGTGTTGGAGTCTGATTAATCTGTCTGTGGCAGTGGGGAAGACAATGGAATATTAGAGATACGATAAAATCTGCAGTCAGAAGTTGAGTAAAGCAGATACCCATCAAGGAAGGACAACAGAAATCTCTTCCACTAAATAAAGGGTGAAAGAAAAATTTTAAGATTGCACCCTGTCAAAGATGGAAAACTTGTAAGACCTGGAAATCCAAGGCTATCATGTGGAGTTCTGTCTCTCACAGGATTTTACTAACTTATTCGCTGCCTTCAGTCAGAACCAACTCATGGCTGACAACCCCCCACTGGGTTTCTGATGCTGTAAATTACACGGGAGAGGACTGCTCATCTTTCTTCCATGAGCAGCTGGTGTGTTCGAACTGCTAAAGAGGTGCAGCCTTTGGGTTAGTGCACCTTCCTATAGACTGTGCCACTGCAGATCCCGCTCCCATTGTACCTGAGAGAGCCTGAGAGGTGGAGACAAGGCCTTAGAAGGTCGTGTTAGAGGAACCAGGTCCCCCTAATGTGTCAGGATAGTCTCAGTGGATAGCTGTGCAGGGCTCAGACCCCCAGGAGCCAGGAGCCCCACACAGGCCAGTTTCTGCAGAAGACCTCCTTGGAGGTGAGACTCAAGCTTCCTTTGCATTAAAAAACAGTCTGTGAAGGGACAGTGGCCCCCAAGCACATCACACCCCTGAAGCCTTTAAGCCTTTAAGCACCTGTCTCCACTCTAAGTACACCACTACTGTATAGGTAATGATTATTATTTATGAATGTTATTTATTAAATGAATAATTTACTAATTAGATGAACAAATGAGTTTGTGATTGCTTATTAAATGCCCACCCTACTTTTGTACATTATAGTGTTTCCCAGGTTCCAGCAGCAGGCCTAGCAGATAGCAAGTGCTTAAACAGTGTCTGTGGATTGAAGCCCGTGGTGGTCCCCGGGTCTGGCTGGCAGGGTTGGAGTGAATCCTGCACAGGTGGGCGAGGCCTGCCTTCCTGTTTCCAGGCAGTCCTGTGGGGGAGCAGGAGAGGAGGAGTTCCTCACACAGTGGCCTGTGACCGTGTGGCAGCCTGACGGTGAGTATGGTGCCCATTGCCTTCTGCCAGTCCTCAGGCCGCTCCTAGTTCCATTTTACTATCTTTGTCTTGTGTTGACATGTGGTCTCTTCTGGTTCTGTGGTCCTTGGGGATTTTTGTTTATTTGGGCAATTTTGAAACGCTAACTTGGGGATGTTGTTATTTTGTACTGCAGAGTCGGAACCATCCCATAGCTGATCCTCTGGCTGGTTTTCAAAGGGAGTTAATCACAAGGGAGGAGATTGTTCATTCTCCTGTGGAGCAGCTGGTGGCCTCAAACCCTGTGCCTTCATGATTGCAGCCCAGCTTCTTGTCACTAGGCCACCAGACATGTTACCTTTGTTTATACAACAAGGCCACCGAAGCTGTTACTTTTTTAAAGATTTGATAGATGTTAATTTTTTGAGCTCTTGAAACAGCATATCTTGAGACTATTTCTATATAAATTGAGTACAGACTCAAGAGTGGCTTTAGGAGCCACTGATAACAAAATGAACAAGCTTTAATACTGTGCTCACCCGGCCCTGCTTGCTTCCATCAGCACCCATGTTTTCCTTCTAGTATTACACATTTTACCTACTATCAGGAAATGGTCCTTTTTTTCCTTTGGCCCATGTGTGAGAGACACAACCAATTTGCTGCTCAAGCAACCCATTCATGCACCTGCCCTTGAAGCGAACAGATTGAACCATTAGCTCCTACGAATTCTACAGACCAAACACTTCTGGTGGCTTTGACTGCGTTTGTGTGTTCTCTATACTGTTGTCCAGGTTCTGTCGGGATTCATGGCAGATGGGGCAGAGGAGTGAGGGGATGTTTGTATCTGATGACATTTGATTGTCACAAGGGCTCTGGGGTCTGTTCACCTTCTCCTCCAGCATAGGAGCCGTGTGTGTGTGTGTGTGTGTGTGTGTGTGTGTGTGTGTGCGTGCATGCGCGCACGCGCGCGTGTGTGACTGTCATTTCAGCTGGCTTATTCTTTGACACCCTCCCTCAGTGACTTTGGGGGAGGAGGCATGAAAGAAAACATTCCAAAAGTCTCTATTTTGCCATCAGGCTTTGAAAGTCATTCTGAAGGATATAAGCCAAGATAGCATACTTACTCTTTCCCTTTAGTTTTTTGATTTAAAAAAAATACTGCAAAGTTCACACTGAAGTCTCTGAACATCTGGACTTCCAGCTGTAGGCGTTCACCTCAGTTCCCAGCTCCACACTGGCCCTCAAGCCTGGATGGGTTTGAGGACGAGATGACGACAGTCACGTCTGGTGACAGGTAATTGGATCGGAGTGCCAGGATGGAGTCTGAGCTTTACCAGATGTGCCTGCAATTGAGTGACATGGCTTCCTTGCACGCCTTCTCTGCCCTGAGGCTGGGCCCACCCCTGCCTCCTCCCTGAAAGGAGACCTGTGGATCCTGTGAGCGCTCAGAACCCTGGCTGCTGAGAAAAGCTGCATGCTGTGTTCAGCCAGAAATGCGGCAAATCTTAAAGACAGGAGAATCCCATGTTCTAGTTTGAGAGGTAGAATTTATAAATACTTAAATTTGCTTGGGGGCAGGGGCAGGGATGAGAAGGATAGATAAACATTTGACTCTATTTAAACATCAAATTTGAGTTGAGATTTCACATTTTATGCCTTAAAAACATTGAAGTTCAGACTGTACCCTGACAAAGGTTTCAGGTTGTTGATGTTGGTAGTGTCCGGTAGGTGGAGGGAGATAGAGAGAGGAACAGGAACGCAGGCAGGAGGAGGGTGGAGCTGAGAATGGGGAGGACTTGGGAAGTCTTAGAGTGCTCCCAGTAGCAAGAGGAGAAGACACCAATCTTTATCAGTGAGAGACAAGATGGTCTCATGAGCTATAACACATGCTGTTTAGCTGTGAACTAGGAGTTTCTGAGTAGTTGTTTAAGGTGCCATCGAGTTGAGCATGATACACAGTGACACTATGAATAAAAGATCTGAACCCTGTTCTTCCTGCACCATCCTCACACTTCCTGACACACAAGAGCCCACTGCAGCAGCCACCAAAGCAGCCCACCTGGTTGAGGGTTTCCCTCTCTCTCGCTGACCCTCCACCCTCACCAGCAAGGAATAACCACCACCTTCAACAAGAAATAGCCCCTCTTAGCAACATACCCAAAGTATGTGAGGCAAAACCTCATCATTCTTGCCTCCATAAAGCATTCAGGCTGCACCCTCTCCAAGACATATTTGTGTGTTCTCTTGGCCATCAGTGGGATGTTCAGTGCTCGTCTCCAACATCACAGCTCAAAGGCATCAGTTTTTTTTCTGGCATCCTTATTCACTGTCCAGCTCTTGAATACATAGCTAGTAACTGGAAAGAATCAGCCTTAGTCTTTGAATAGTATAAAAGCTTAAATGGTCAGCTACTAACTGAAAGGTTGGAAGTTTAAATCCAACCAGAGGCACCTCAGGCAACTGGTGTGATGTTTTGCTTCTAAAAATCAATCACAGAAAACACTATGAAGCACAGGTCTGCTCTGACACACATGGGATTGTCATGAGTCAGAATCAAGATGTAAACAACTAGAAAGCCCTGGGGCCTCTGGGGCACGGAGCTGCATGGCCAATCCAAAGGTTTGTTGTTGTTGTTGTTATGTGCCTTTGAGTCACCTGTGACTCATAGCGACCCTATGTGCAACAGCCCTAAACCCTGCTCTATCCTGTGCCAACCTTATTGTCTCTGACACACCTACCCCAGTCTCTGAATTAATCTATCTCATCTAGGGTCTTCCTCTTTTGTGCTGTCCCTCCACCCTCCCAAGCATGACATCCCTCTCTCAAAGGTAGGCAGTTCAAATCTACTAGCTGCTCCGCAGGAGAAAGATGGGCAATCTCTTCCCTTGGGATTTATAGCCTCTGAAAACCTACCACGGGGGACTGTCAGCTATAAGTTGGTTCAGTGAGTGAATGAATACTCTGATGGCATAGTCCATACAGAACTGTGCTACTAACTCGAAGTTATGCCTCTCCAGTGGTTTGAATCTGCCAGTAGCTCTGCGGGATAAAGACGGGCAATTTCCTCTTGTGCTACATCACATGGACCCCTGCTAGAGAGGGTCAGCTATGAGTCTGTTCCAACTGGATAGCAATCCATTTTTGAGTTGTTTATTGGTTTAGTTTTCATTTGTATTTTGACCTGAGAGGCTACTGTGCAGGGGAAGAGAAGCTTCAAGGGGCAGTTGGGTGACTGTCCTTCCTCTGTACCTCGACCACCCTGGACTCTACAGCTCTTTGCTGGTCACAGGGCACCCTCACTGCCCTTCGGAGGCAGCATTCAGCTGGCAGAAGAAAAAGGGAGGAAACAGAGGGCCGAGGGGGAGAAGCTGCATGACCCGTTTTCTGAAAATTTGAGCATCCTCCTGTGCAGTTAAGCATCTGTTTGCAGAACATTCTCTTTGATTATCCCATTTGTCCTCCATTTAAAGTGTGAGGAGCTCCTTTGACCCCATGTGAGCCAGTTATAAAAGAATGTTTTAAGAAAACCCTCTGAAGTAGAATTCTATTTACAGAACTGCAATTTGAACACAAACTCCAGCTATACAGCCTGGGGAGGTGAGCGGCGCTCATGGGGTTGTGCTTACAGTTCTAATGTAGCAGCTTCCCCCCGAAAGACACGGACATACAGGAAGTAAATATTGGCCTGTCTTGCTGTCAGGAGACAGAAGAACAGAAAGGAAGAGAGATGCATGCTTCTTTCTCAGCCTTTGCTCTTGACCCAGTAGACCACTTGATGTTGAGAGGCTGTTTGACAACAAAAGGAACCCTGCTATCGTTTGGAGGAAGAACTGGGCGGCTGACTGATACTCATGAATATCCATGACACTTAGACATGTTCGCAGAGCGTGGGCGTGATTGATGGCGCACACGTGAACCCCTGCCTGGAGTGCCCTCCAAAGGCCTCCCAGCTACAGGCTGGGGGCCAGTCCCCAGCAGGGTGGGCCCTGTAAGGGCTGAGCTCCTTCGGGGGAACATCTGTCACTGGGCCACCTGAGCGATTTGGCTTTCCATGTATGAACAGCCGGCTGTCCTCATCCAGATTGCAGCAAGTCCTGCCTCAGGAAGAAGAGACATTTCCTTCCTACAAATCCCCGATAGCGAGGTGACTTTATTTTGGTAAAAACAAGTAAGTACTTGGCTACTAACTGAAAGATTAGCAACTTGAACTCCCCCCTTCCAGAGATGCCCAGAAGAGAGATCCGCTTTCTAAAGGTCACCAGCATGAAAACGCCGGGCACAGTTGTACCAGGCCACACATGAGCTGTTCTTACTGTTTTTGTCATTGCTGTTTATTTGTATCAGAACTTAATACACCTGGAACAGCCGACCCTGAAGCACTGACAAGTGAATTTGTTTGTGGGTCAGAAGAGTGGATCACATGAGAAAGTTGGTGCTCTGCACATGGATACCTCTGTTTTCTCAGCAGATATTTAATTTACTCTGAGATCTAAGGCAAGTCTTATGCCTTCTTGGCATCCACACTGTGTATTCAAGAAGAGGCCATTTGCCTACTTTACAAGCCGCTTTGAAGGCTGACAATGGCAGTTGAGCACAGAAAGCTGCTCAACAGTCCAGAGCCCACCCTCAATCCCAGGGAGGTGACAGGTGGCTGTGGACCTTGTGGGAGTATCTGACAACATGTAGCACTTACGTTCTCCCTACATCTCAGTTTTATCTGCTCCTGACCACTGCCTGGCTCACTAAGGCGTGGTAAGCACACCAGGGTGTGTCTGGATCTTTCCTCTATCCTTACGTGGGCTCCATGCGTGGCTTCCACACTTGCCACAAACTGTGCAATCCGGCCTGGCTTCTGAGGCTGAATCAGAGGCTCGCTCTGACCTGACTGTGAACTGCTGTAGCTTGACTCTCCAGGTTCCCCGTGTTCCCCTGCTCCTGAACTAGCCTCTTGACATAGATCTTTCCAAGTTGTGCTTCATCCCAGAAGACAAACTTTGAGGATATGAATCCCAGTTTTAACCTGAGTTTGTAACACAAGTAATATTCCCTTCCCCATTTCACTCTGTAGGAAAGCTTCTTGCACCATCTTTGTACCCGGCATCAGACCTTGTATGACCTACTCTTGTTAAGTCCATTCTGACCCATGGTGACTCCGTGTATTACCAGAAAGAACTGCTCCATAAAGCTTGTCATTGCTGTGTGAGAGTTTGTTATTGTTATGTGTTTACAGAGACAGATTTCCAGGCCTTTCTTTCTGGTCATGCTGGGTGAGTTTGGTTATCATTTTGGTTAATCACTGATTACAAACTACCTGGGCCTCTCAGAATGACCACACAAAGTAAGAGCTTAATGAGTGTGGGAACTGACTCCCAGGACGAGCTGTTCTGTGGGAGTCTTCTTGATGCTCATGGCCATTTTTGTTCCAGTATATCTGGGTGGTGAGCAGTACCTATTCCCAGCATCCATGACCTCTGGTCTGACTCACTCCCTTGGTAGAGTTTATGGGCAGTTGGTTCTACTGCTTGCAATGTCCAGCTCTTTCCCTTTGGATTCCATCTGACTCCTCAGGGCAGGGACACTTCTTATCTACCCGGTGCTGGCCTCAGCCCTGAGCCTATGCTCTCCACCTGGAGCTCAGGAAAGGTTTCCTCCTGATGCTGGATTGCATTAATATTTAAGAGTTGACAAGAGGGGCCAAACAAGTGACTTAGTTACAGAGCTTTCTGTGGAACAGAACAACAAATAATCAGCACAAAATAAACTATGATAAGGAAGCCTGCCCTTTTGTTTACTGACATGAATCTTTCCTTCCTGATATTTTTTAAAAATGACTATTTCATTTGCAAGGTGATAAAAGAATGACTGGAAATTTACCTAGAAACGTCTCTGTAATTGAGTGCCTATCTGCGGGATGAATAGCAGAAGCAAATTACTCAGGATGGGCCAAGTCCCTGCTGTCCTAGCCCCGCACAGTCTATTCTTCCCCCTCAATAGAGGACGTTGTGTGCTCCACCAAATTAGCCAAACACAGATAATGTTGTCAAAGAAGAGCTCCATTAGATTTCGGAGATGCCTGACACCAATACAAAAGCTGCTACCCTCGTAGCATTTCAACTTCAATTTTTTCCTACATGACTCAAAAAAATTGTTTTATTTTGTGGGGCACAGATGATGAATTTGACAGGTTTACAGAATAGAAGAGAAAAAGAGAAGTTAGCAGGATTGGCTGGGGTGATTCTAAAAATTCCATTAGGCTGTCCACCTTATGTGTGAATGGAGGCAACCTGAGGGACTGGAAAAGACATCCTGACTCAGAACAGGGCTGGAGTGTGGTGCGGGCTCCACCTCTGACTGATGGTAATCTGATTCACACGTTCTGCCCCTTGGAGTTCACCATGGCATCGCTCGGAGGAGCAACACTGCGTTAAGAAGTCTGGTGGGGAGCTGAAGAAGCACAGTCTCTGTGACCCGGGGTGTTCCTTACAGAACTCAACAGTGTGCAGGTGACAGTACCACAGGAGACTGCTCTGTTGGGAGAACTGAACAGAGAGCAGGGCACATGACATCCTAGGATGGGCCAGCTATTCAGAAGAGGAGAAAATCAAGCCAAACGTGCTGGCATTAGTCCATGTGTGTGGAGTAGAACGTTTCCACAGAATTTTCATGATTGTCACCTTTCAGAGGCAGATTGCCTGCTAGGGACCTCTGAGTGGCTTTGAACTGCCAATCTTTGAGTTAGTGGTAGAATGTTTATCCATTGGCATCACTTGGAGGAAGTCGCAGGGAATCACTTCTCTCTAGTGCTACCATAGAAGTCTTGAGGAAGACTCTCTGAGGGTGTCTTTATATAAAACTATTAATTTTGCTTTTATTGAGAAGATAAATACAATACAGCTGTTGTTATGTGCCATCAAGTTGCCTGTGACTCATGGTGACCCAGTGCACAACAGCTCTGAAACCTCTTCAGCTCTGTGCCAAAATTACTGTCTTTGACACACTCACCCCCGTTACTCCAGTCATGGAATCCATCTCATCCAAGGTTTTCCTCTCTTGCACTGCCCCTCCATCCTCCCAAGCATGGTGTCCCTCCACAAGGACTGGTCCCTTCTTACAACATGTCCAAAGTATGTCAGATGGACTTTCAGAATTCTTGCCTCAAGGAGCAACCTGGCTTTACCCTCTCTCTGTATGTTCTCCTGGCAGTCCAGGGTATATTCAATACTCTTCCCCAGCACCACAGCTCAAAATCATCAATTCTCCTTCTGTCATCCCTAGACATTGTCCAAACCTAAAAAAACTTCCCCCTCCCTCATACATACGAGATAGGCTGATTCTTTTGGCCTCTCTTCTTATTGATGGATTATAGCATACACAATTCTTTCTTGGGCATATGCCAAGTTAGGATCGCCCAGAGATAATGACTGAAGGGAAAATAGAGACAGAGTCTGCAGAGTGTCCTACGGGGCTGTACCAAGGTGGGCTTCTTCCAAGAGTGTGGTGTAGGCCTATTCTATTTGGCTTCTCTACAGGAGCAAAACCAGTGAAGCATCGGTCTATGTCCCTATCTATGTATGTGTATGCCTATTTATCAGTAAGGAGCTCTGATGGTCTAGTGCATTACTTTTTGGACTATTAATTTGAAGGCTAGTGATTTGAATCTAATCCACCAACTGCTCTGTGGGAAGAAGATAGGCATTATCCTTCTACAAAGACTTATAGCCATTGACCATGAGCCAGTACGGACTTGACAGCAGTGGGTTATATATATCTGCAAACACACAGACACACAAAGAGCTTTTGGAGTGTAGTTAAGGATTATGCTACCAAGCAAAAGGCTGAGCCTCTCTGACTGTTCAAATCCACTAGCTGCTCCGCAGTAGAAAGATAGTTTCTTCTCATGTAATTTGTAGCCTCCAAGAGCTTGCTGGAGGGTCAGATTTGGTGGTGCAGTCCACAGTGACTTGCTCCACTAACTCAAAGGCTATGTATCTCCTGCAGTTCAAATCCATCAGTGACTTTGAGGAAGAGAGAGGGACAACCTTCTATGGTTAAGATTTACAGAGAGAGTGAGCGGGAGAGAGCTTTGCCAGAAAAATAATTTTTTTATGGAGGCAGGTCAAATTCCCCAGAAAACCCACCTTTGAAATAATTGGCTGGTCACATTAGAGCACATAATGGAAAGTGATTATGTTGTGCAAGAGCAGTTAGCCCATGTCTGCTAAACCACTGAGAATCATAGATGAGTCAAGTTGACAGACACATGACATTGACCTTCACACTGTCTGGTGGATGTTTGACCACAGATCAAGTTCCCTTTCACTCCTTCTCCAGGTGACTGACTCTACTGCAGCCATTAGCTTGATGGGGAAAAAAAGGAAATAGATGAGACATGGATGAAGGAATGCTGAATACAAATGACTAAAAGAAAACTAAAGTAACTTTATTGGAGGGGTAAGCAGAGAAATTTAATAAAACAAGGAGGCAGTAGAAATGTGGAAAATCGCGCGCGCACACACACACACACACACACACACACACACACACACACACACACACACAATTTAATCCTGGCCTTCAAAGAGCTTAAAGACTAGTTATTATTGTATACCGTTTGGTCTGATCTGACCCATAGCTGACCCTCTAGCAGTAGTAAATTGTACAGGAGAGGTGATGGCCCATTTTTCTCCCACAGATCGGCTGGTGGATTTGAATTGGTACCTTTAGGACTGTAGCACAGCTTCTTACCACTAGGCCACCAGAACTCCCTTAAAGACTTGGAGAATGATCCACCCAATTGGTTGTATAGGTTAATGACAGGAATGAAAGTGATTCAAGGGAGAAGCAAAGCCTGTTTAGATAGCTAGTCCATGTGTCAGGAAATCATCCTTAAGAAGGTAACGCTAAGTTGAGGTCCAAAGGGTAGGGTAGATTTCATTAAAACAAAAGGGGGTGGGTGGCTTTTAATGCCACTGCTCTGAGTTTGGAAGGACCAAGGAATCTTCTGTGAGGGGTAGTGTGAGGACTGGCAGCCATGCTTAGTGTTAAAGGCACTATTTGCCATCTCCCTGGTTTATTTTGTCCTCACCAAAGTCCTCAGTTGCTGATTTTAAAGGTTTCTTTGAGAATGAGTGGAATGGCCACTGTAAGAGTCCCTTGTGAGAGTGTCTTTGCTGGGACCAGGCACTCAGAGGACTGGACTGAGGACTGCAGGTAATCACGCTAACTGAATTTGTTGTGCAGGTATGTGCACTCCAAAGAGGCTGGCAGTCATAGACAAAACAGGAAGCACGCAGCATGTAGTTTGGAGGGCAAACCTCCTGCACTATGGGATGGAGTTGTTTGTGTTGGGTGAGGACGAATCACAAGTTATCACACGGTTTGTGTCCTGATGGGTGGTGGTACCATTCATTGAGGTGCATCCTGCTGAGATGAAACTGGGAAGACATTTGTGGGATGTATACACCCATGAGAGCGCTGTCTTGAAGGATCTGTGTTTGAAGATCTGCCCAGGAAGCAGTTGCATATATGGGTGCAGACTGGAGACACAGCATGGCAATTATCAGCCCTGAAGTGGTGAGTGAAGCAGGATGGGAAGGGCCAGGCCCAGCCTCAGGAACAGAAAAATTTGGAAGTCATCAGAAGGAGACACAGTAGAAAAGATAAGCCCACCCCTGTGAAGGTAACATCCACTGGTGATAAATCATGCTGGAGTTGCAGATGGGAGCTCCGAGGACACCCCCGGGGCACCCAGGGCCCGTCACTAGGTGATGAATGAAGACTGCTTCCAAATACCACCTCCCACCAGCGCCTTCTTCCTGCCACCACCAGGCAGTCCTTCAGGGATTGAGCAGGCTTGCAGTGACAGCCTTCTCAAAGTGATTATTAAAACTTTGTGTAGTTGTTGGTTTAAAAGACCCACAGCTGCAAAGACTTGATGGTGAGAGAAGAATCTCTCTCTCTCTCTCTCTCTCTCTCTCTCTCTCTCTCTGTGTGTGTGTGTATAGCATTCTAGGACATTGGCCAGGTGGCACTTGCAACTCTAGGCTTATATTTATATTTCAAAAATCAATAAAAGCTGCTCACGATAGTGCTGCAAAGCGGTTGATTTGAAAAAGGAAAATGCTTTTTTTAGGAAAATAGGTACCAGTTCTGGGGTTTGCAGTAGGATGAAGATGCAAGAGGCCTCTGTCCCTCTAAAGCTTGACAGGCAGTTCTGCCCAGGACGATGTGCCATCTCAGCTTCCTGCACTGCTGTGTGGGTCTCCTTACATCTGCACCACTTCCTTCTAGGATTCACTCCCCCGCCCCCAATTGGAATGACCTCTTCTCATCACCATCCTTCCTGAAGTTAACCCATTTTGAAGACTCCTTTCCCTAAAGTGTCCTGGTTCCAAATAGCCCTTGTTTAACTCTCCCAGAAATACAAGCTGGGTTTAGAAGAGGTCACGAAACTAGAGATATTATTGCCATTGTCAGATGGATCTTGGCTGAAAACAAAGAGTATCAGAGAAAAGTCTATCTGTGTTACCTTGACTACAAAGGTTTTTGTGTGGATCACAAATTGTGGCTGACCTTGAGGACAATGGGGATCGCAGAACACTTGATTGTGCTTATATTGAACATAAACTTGGACCAGGAAACAGTCCTTAGGACAAGCAGGTAATCACTGCATGGTTCAAAATCAGGAAAGGAGTGTGCCAGGGATGCATCTTGTCTCCATACCGTTTCAATCTATATGCAGAGAAGATCATTCGGGAAAGCAGGGCTTTCTGAGGAGGAATGTGGCATCAGAATTGGGGGAAAACTCATCAGCAACCTACGTTATGTAGATGACACAACTCTGCTTGTTGAAACTGAAGAGAACCTGAAGCACTTGCTGAAAGAGGTCAAGGACTATAGTCTTCAATATGGATTAAAGCTCAACATCAAGAAGGTAAAAATTCACACCACTGAGTAAATTGGCTGGACCATGAAAGATGAAGAAGAGATTGAAGTTGTTGACAATTACAGCTTGCGGCTCCACAATCAGCACCCTTAGCACCAGCAGTCAGGAAATTAAAAAAAGGAATTGCTTTGGGAAAAGCTACTGTTAGGGACCTCTCCAGAGTACTGAAAAGCAATGATGTCAGTCTAGAGACTATGGTGCACCTAATCCAAGCCATGGTCTTTGCAATTACTGTGATGTTTCAGAGACCTGAATAATGACTAAGGATGACAAAAGAATCAATGCCTTCAAGTTGTGGTCCTTGAGGAGAATCTTGAACATACCATGGACCACCAAGAAACAAATAGGTCTATCTTGGAGAGAGTGAAATTAAGTTTCTCCTTGAAGGCTAAGATTTTGGAGCTCCATCTCACATACTTTGAGAAAGTGGCCAGGGGAGACCAGTCCTTGGAGAAGGACATAATGTTTGGAAAGGTGGAAGGACAGGGCAGGAGAGGAAGACACTGGATGAGATGGATTGATACAGTGATTGGGACAATGACGGACAGTGTGTTGGAATTAGTGAGGCTGGCTCAGGACAGGGAAGGGTTCTGAGCATAGGGTCGTTATGAGTCACAGGCGACTTGACGGTACGTAACAATAACAGCAAGAACTCTTATGACTTATTATGTGTAAACAACTCGCATATCCCCCTGCAAACCTGTGTCCCATACTATCTACACAACTCTAATTGGTTGTGTCCCTCAGAAAAAGAGGGAATGATCAGCACAATATTTCTATAGGAAAAAAATGCTTATGTTCTGACCCTGGGTTCCTCTGAGTGTGATCTTATTTGGAAGGAAGATTTTTTGCAGATGTGATTAAATGGAGACAGCTCTGGCAGCATAGTGGTAAGAAGCTGTGCTGCAAACCTGAAGGCACACTGTTCAAATCCACTAGTTGCTTTGTGGGAGAAAGATGGACAGTCTCCTTCTGGGTGATTAAGTGCCTCTGAAACCTGCTGGATGGTCAGCTATGCATCAATTCTGACTCTACGGTACTCAACAACATATTGGAATAGTTACTGATGTTAGATACCTTTGAGTTAGTTTTGAGTAACAGTGACTCAATGCACACAGAATAAAAGACTGCTGGGTCTTGTACTGTTCCCGTAATGGTTGTGACATTTGAGTTCATTATTCCAGCAACTGTCAATTTGTTTCATTGAAAGTCTTCCTCCTTTTCGCTAATTGTCCACTTTCCCAAGAATGATGTCCTTCTTTGGGAATTTGTCCATCCTGACAGAAAGTCCAGTGTATGAGAAAATGTCTGGTCATCCTCTCTTCTTTATTTTTTAAAGTTTTACATTGATGTGCATACAAAGTTTGTATATGTTGTGTTTACACTATCCTTTATTCACACTGTGTTTCATATATTCCCATTCATTATAAAACCGACCACCATGAAACCATGCCCATTTTTACTCCATCTTTCCAGATTTCCACTGGATCTTTCCCATTTCCTTTACCCCCACCTCACCCTGCCAAATTACATGACCCTATGATTTCCCCTATGCTCACCCTCACCCTTCTGTTCCCATCACTTCCCCCCTTGACCCCCATATACACATTTTACTAGTTATTTTTCCATTTTTAAAGTAATGGGCCTATGCAGTATTCATCCTTATGAGACTGAGTTAGTTCGCTCAGCGTAATGCTCTCCAGTCTCTTCCAAGTTACGTAGTCATTTTTGAAATAATTGTTGCTGCATGCTGCTTAATATTCCGTCATTTCAATGTATCACAATTTTTCAATCCATTCCATGGTGATTGGACATTTGGGCTGTTTTCATCTTCTTGCAATGGTGAATAATGCTGCTATGAACTTTGATGTACAAATTTCTGATTACGTCTTAGTTCCAATTTCCTGGGGGTATATTCCTAGCAGTGGAATAGCTGAGTCGTATGGTATTTCTATGTTCAGAGAGAACATAGTCCTGCCAATACCTTAATTCCAAACTTCTATACTCCAGTATTGTGAGAGAATAAATTCTGTTAAGCTGTCTAGTTAGTACTGTTACAGCAGCCCTAGAACACAATTTCAAAGATTCAGACATACTTGTTCATTGCAAGAGTCCTCATGCCATTGTTTACAGCAGGGCTTTGGCTTGATCCCAGCCAGCTATGGTACATGATGAGAGATGTGGGTATTCAGTGTGGGATTAGTTCTACAGAAGCATCCCAGGCTCCTTCCCTCCTTCCTGAGTGGGAAAGGTGCTGTGGGAGCTGGTCTTCTGCAGTTAATTGTGTCTCTATAGGGCTGGCTTAACAAAGTTAGTCAGACTGAGAACATGGTATGAAGATGCTTTTGCTGATGCTTGCTTGTGGTTTTACTGTGTTTGTCAAGGTTTGAACAGATAGGTAAGCTGGTACAGGGAGGTCTGTCCAGCAGGATAATCAGCAGAATAATCTCTCTTGGGAGACAGATTATTAAGCATTTTCATATAGTACCAAACACCACCATCTTCCTCGACTGGGAACAGAGTCCTAGGGGGACTTGATGCCTTCTTAGCATGGTATAGATTGTTTCTGATCCAAGTGAAATCCCAGAACCTCCTTAGATCCTGTGTCCAGGTTGGGGTCACCAATAGGTGAGCTCCTGGGAAGACAGAGTGGCTCACCCATCAGGAGCTCAGACAGGAGTGGAGGTGTGACATAGTCTGTGTTGTTAGCCTTTTCCTGTCTGGAACCTCCCAAGTCCCAGGTCTGGGATATTCCAGGATCTGTTAAATTCTCCTGTCTGCTGAAGGTAGATCAATAGGCACTATTGTTGTTGTGGATCATTTCCGGAGTGCCAGGTCAAAGAGCTCCTGAGAGATGGCTCAGACCTACACTCAGAGAAGGAACAAAGGGGAAATGGTGCTATGTCTAGATTTTGTTTGAGGGCTGGGACTCATGAGATTTTGGGTCAAGTGTGACAGTAAAAGACTTTGGTTGTTTAGTCTTATCTCACCTTCTGTAAAGAATGACAAATGGATGAGGGACAAGTGGAAACCAGGGACAGCCATCGACTCCAACTAAAGGGCACTGTCTGCCTTGATTACTTCATTCACCCACTGGTTCATTCATGTCTCATTCCAACTTCGTCACTCATTTTATTGTCTCTTCCTGAAGTGATTTTCTCCTTCAGAGTTTTCTTATTATCAAACTGAAAATAAATTAATATATAATTTTAATTTACACATTTTAGGATTCTTAAAGATGGGTTTTAGAGATTCATATGGTTATTATCTTTGAAATTCAACAGCAAAGAATCAAAATGTTCATTCTTGGACCAATAGACAGTATGATAAATGGAGAAAAGATTGAAATTGCAACAATTTTATCTTGCTTGAATCTCAATCAACACCATTGGTACTAGTAGTCAGGAGAGCTGGAGATATATTGCAGTGGGAAAGTCTGCTATCAATGACCTCTCCAAGTTACTGAGGAGCAATGATGTCAGTTTAAAGACTTAGGTGTGCCTGATCAAAGCCACGGTCTTTCCAATCACCTGCTATGCATCTGAGAGCTGGACGATACATAAAGATGACAAGAAGAATCAATGCCTTTGAGTTGTGGTGGGAGAAGACTTCTGACTATTCTATGTACTTGCAAAAGAACAAACAGATATGTCTTGGAGAAAGTGTAACCAGGCTGTTTCTTGGAGGCAAAGATGGTGAAGCTTCATATCACATAGTTTGGGCATAGTGCTAGGAGAGGGACATCGTACTTGGAAAGGTGGAGGGTCAGTGAAAGAAAAGAAGATCCCCAATGTGATGGATTGATAGTGTCTGTGGTAATGGGCTCAAGTGTGTTAGGAATGGTAAGGACGGCACAGGAAAGGACAGGGTTCAATCTGTTGTTTATAGGTCACTGAGTTGTGTTGCTTTGCGGATACAATGGGTAAGGTCCGTGTCTTTGTAGTCTAAGAAGTAGACAGGAACCAGTGCTATGGGGGAGGCAAAAAGAGTGCTGTGTTTAGGGCACAAAGCTGAGCTGGAGGATCTTTTGAGGAGTGTATGCCAATCTGAAGGAGGTCGTAATTATCCTTCAGACCTTTCCTGATATGAATGGCGACAGTCAACATGGAGTTTAACAAAGGAAATTGGGTCAGAATCCAGTCATCAAAGCTGGACTGGGAAACGAGAAGGCTCTAGGCTTGTATGTGGTATTTTCTGTTCTAGCTTTTCTTTGCTCAAATCAAAGCTGTGTGTGAAATTTTTGCCATTTAAATCTAGCTTTACTTACTAGCCTGTCAAGGTATCTATCACATACAGGAGAAGAGTTTTGGCATCTTTGTTACCCTTTTTCAGAACCTTTCTCCTAGAATCTCAGCTTTCTTCACCCTCTGCATCTGAGTTTGCTCCCCTTGTAGTGAATACATTTTTTTTGGAATCCTGATTGCTTAACGTGAGGAGGACCTGAAGCATTTGCTGCAAAAAAAATCAAGAAAGGCAGCCTTTGGTATGGGTTGCATCTCAATTTCAGGAAAACAAAGATTCTTACCACTAGACTGATAGTCAGTGTCATAATGAATGGAGAGTAGTTTGAAACTGTCAAAATCTTCATCTTGCTTGGATCCACAGTTAAGACCCTCAGTATCAGCAGTCAGGAAATAAGAAGACAAATTATTGAATAATAGAGACGTCAGTTTGAAGACTAAGGTGTGTCTGATACAGACCATAGTCTTTCTGATTACTTGGTATGCATCTGAGAGCTGGACAATGAATAAGAATGACAGGAAAAGAATTGACACCTTTAAGTTGTGGTGTTGGAGGAGAGCACTGAACATTCCATGGATGGCCAAGAGAATGAACAGGTATTTCTTAGAGAAGATGCAGACAGAGTGCTCTTTGGAGGCAAAAAGGATGAGGCTTTGCCTCACATACTTTGGGCATGTTGCAAGGAGGTGCTATTTCTTGGAGAAGGACATGATGTTGGGAAAGGTGGAGGGTTGATGAAGGAGAGGAAGATCTTTGACCATGTGCACTGACTCGGTGACTAGTGCAATGGGCTCTTGTGTGTCAGGAAGAGTGAGGATGGTGCAGGACAGGACAGGATTCAGATCTTTTGTTCCTAGGGTCGCTTGACCTTGATGGCACCTAACAACAGCAACAACAATGTGTATGAGTTAAAATATTTCACTGGTACTTGAGCTAAAAACTTTGAAGGTGAAATCTCTCAGGAAAAAGAAAGTAAAATCAATGAGCAAAGAGCAGAGTAAGATTCAGCAGGATCCCAGTGCTGTAACTTGTTTTTGGTTCAGCTGCACGTGTTAGATTTCTGCATGAAGGCAGTGCTGATGGACCAGTTGTGCTTTGATGTCAGCATATACTGCAGGAGAACTTTGGCATGTTTGGATGGCTTCTAGAACAGATCTGACATCAGATTCACAACAGGATGTTTTTGAGGCCTCCATGAGGTGTGACTTGGGATATGATGATTGATCTCAGGCTGTATTTGGGGAACAAACCATTGCTTGAGCTAATGAATTAAATTTTGGATTAGAGAAAAAAAATGAGTGGTGAGAAAGGAACTTGTTGAAATGAAACAACAATTTCTTTTTTCCCTTTTTGTAGTTATCAAAGGGGTTTGTGTTTATCAGAGGTGTAGGAGACATACTGGAAAATGGGATGGGGAGGAATGGGAGCTGGCAACAGAGTATAAGGAGGGGTAACCATGGGAAAAAGGGGTGTACACAGCAGAGCCTCAGGGATCGAGAGGACTGAGTCTTTAGTGTTAGGGAGTCCCTGCTAGTCTCCAGAAGGAGCTCTGGTGGTGCAGTGTCATGCCTTGTGCTGGTAATGGGAAGGTGAACAGTTTGAAAGCACCAGCTACACCAAGGGAGAAATTTGACCAATCTCCTCCCTTAGAATCCCATTGCGGGGGTTACTTTAAGTAGGATTCTGTTTGACAGTAGTGGTTGGGTCCCTCCTTCCACGCATCCCCATGTTTACCTTCCCTACATTCATGTGTTGTTATGTTTGTGTGCTGTTGAATCAGAACTGATTCGTAACTGACCCTCTACTGGGTCTTCAGAGGCAGTAAATCGCATGGGAGGAGATTGCTCATCTTTCCACAGAGCAGTGGGTGGGTTTGAACTGTGTGCCTTTGAGATTGCAGTGGAGCTTCTTACTCCCAGGTTTTAGGGTCTGGAGGTGGTCCCTTACTTACTGGTGGTTCCCAGGTGGGGATTTAGGCTTCATATAAGAGAAAGCAATGCTTCCCCAAACTTCATAGAAAGTTGACAGAAGAAGAATCGATACCTTTGAGTTGTGTTGATGAAGAATAGTCATGGGTTGCCAAAGAGTAAACATTCTGTCTTAGAGGAAGGACAACTAGGGTGCTTGTTGGAGGCAAGGATGGTGAAACTTTGTCTCAGATCTTTGGGTATGTTGTCAGGACGGGCCCGTCCTTGGAAAAAGAGCTCATGAAGGGAAAGGTGGAAGGTCAGAGAAAGAGACGAAGACCCTCAACAAGATGGGTTGACACAGTGACAATGGCAATGGCCTCCAACAGATCAGAGGTTGTACGAGTGGTGAAGGACAGGGCAAGGTTCAGATCAGCAGTTCATAGGGTCACTATGAGTCATGGTTGACTTGACATCACCTAGCAACAACAACAGCAACAACAACAACGAAAGCGGACTCCTGTGAAAGCTTGAATCTCTTTCTGAAAGTTCTTCTACACATTATTTCATTCCATTTCTGAAACTCTTATTGGATACAAGTCCTATGGGACACTGTTAAAGTTGCCGAGGGCCAATCAAATACAATTTAGAAATATTGCATTTATTGCTTCTTTTTCAGAGATTCTCAACAAATATTGGCATTTCAAAGTCTCTGAGAAGTCAAGAGAGACCTGTTAAGCTTTCTTTGACTCTGTGTGCCCAAAACTTACTTGACGCAGAAATCCCTCTTTGTTACAGAAAGCCTGTTAGCACCCTGTGAATGTTATCATTCCATGTGCACACTTTAGGGGAACTCTGAGTACTTTATATTCTCATGCTAACTACCTTGTGGACTCACAAGCTCTGCAAGTCTTCCCACAGTGAAAATTAGGAAGGCGTTTATCATCTGACCGAATATGGCCCCCCTCTGAGCTTCGCACAGGCCTGCTAGACCTCGAGAGCAGACACATCTGTTCACTCAGTGAGGCAGGCTGAATTTGCAGACTGACAGTGTCCCGCTTTACACAGCATTTGTCCTGATGGCCAGTCTGTGCATTCACCTTCACGGCCAAATGCAGCTCACCTGGGGCCAGGAAGCTCCAAGGGGGCCAGGATCTGAGCAGAAACACTCCATCTGTTGAGTCCCCTGTCCCCCACAGCATCTCAGGCCCCGGGCTGTTCTGACTGTCTTGTTTTGCACAGAGTGATGAAATATTAAGGGAAACTCTTCCAGGTTTGGAAACCTTTTGTCACGGCCTCAGACACAGCCTGAACATACGTGACAGAACTGCCAGTACTTGTCATGGGGAGCAGAGGGACAAAGAGAGGAAGTGGAGGATTTGCTTTAGAGGTGAGACTTCCTTGAGAGGGACTAGGGTTGGCTCAGGACTGACCATCTCCTGCTGGCTGACATGCAGCCTGGGGAAAAATGGTTATGACAAGTTCTATAATAGAGCACTGGGTTGGGAGGCGTGTAGTGTGTCCTTGGGCAAGTACTTGTCTTGTTCAGGGCTTGGGCTTCTGGGCTGGTAAAATTGAGTGGGTTGACCAGATCCTCTCCGGGGCTTGTAAGGGGTTGCTTACAAGGATTCTACATGGAAGATGGTTTTTACCAATGCTACTTGTATTCCTGATAAGATAAAATGGACCCAGTGGCCATTCTGGGAGGGAGGGCTGCATATAGAGTGTCCATCAGTGGCATAGGCAGAATCCAGTCTTTTTTTGTACACATAGATTCCTAGAGTTATAATGGTCACATGTAAGTGTCAGTGTGGCATTAGCCAGCCACACTTCTGAGCTGACTGCCTGTGACTTGGTTCCTGATGATAACTCTCTGCAGTATAGTATTTGCATCCCTGCCGGTGTATACAGGGGCCACAGATGCATTTGTGACCTCTTGACAGAGCTGACACAAGGGGTGAGCCACTCATGGGCCTTGTCTGGCCATTTGACATTGCCTTTGCACTGCTCTGGCCCCTGACTCAGACCTGCCACAGTCAGAGATGACCGTGGATTAGCCAGAGCATCTGCAGAGCCCGAGTGTGTGCCGCTGCGGTGACGCAGCCCCAGCTCAAGGGCACAAGCACACCTATTGCCCAGGGAGAGAGGGAGCTGCTCCCTCCCGGATGATTGATTAGCAGCCTGCATCTCCGTGTGCCAAGGTGCCTCAGAAGCACACTAACAGATGGCTTCTTGGGGAATTCCTCCAGGGAAAGGGCTTCCTCAAATCCAACACCATGTGGAAATCCAATATTCAAATGAGAGAAGAAAATGGGAAACAAAAGATGCTCTCTATTATATCCTATCTAAGATAAAACTTGGATATGGACTGCAGGTTTCTAAAAGACCTCTATGCTACCATTCCCTTTCCCAGTTACAGGGGGACGAGCAAGCCTGGGCTGTGTCTGACCCAGGAGTGAGACCTTGACCAGGAACTTACCCTTTAGATTCCTCTGTCTGCAAAATAGACATTGTAGTACCTATCTATAGGGTCTTGAAAAAAAAAATTTAAATGAGCTAGTTTAGCGGTAGTTCTTGCCTTCTATGATGGAGACCAAGGTTCAATTCCTGCCCAGTGCACCATAAGTGCAACCGCCACCCCTCTGTTAGTGAAGGCTCTCTTGTTGCTATGACGCTGAACAGGTTTCTCTGGAGCTCTTAGTTTAAGATGGACTCGGAAGAAAGGCCTGGAACTCTGATCTTTTACAGAAACCAAGCCATGTGGATCACAGTGATGCAATGGGCAACTGGTTATAGGGATGGCACAGAACAGGGTTGTATTTCGTTATAGGGATGGCACAGAACAGGGTTGTATTTCGTTCTATCGTGCATTGGGTCATGGTGAATCAGGGACTGATGTGATGATAGCTAACAACCCTAGATGCCAAGAGTTTTGCTCACAATACACTCTTATCAACCACACAGTGATTTGCACCAACCTTAAACCTTGCAGCTGGCAGAGATGATACAACCTTGTTGAGAGATGACCAAGCTGAGGGTGAAAGAGCTTGTACAATTGTTCCTGAAATAACTTTGATTGGTGGTTTTATGTCAAGGTTAACAACTGGATCTCTCAGTTTTCCAATAGTTTCTCCTCCTCCTGCTCTGAGTAGTTGACTATCCTCAGGACCAGGACAAAGAGCCTGCTGGGAAAATTTTGGTCATCCTTGCTCCTGATGAGCTGAGATCATTAAGAAAAGGCTTCTTGCTTGCAGAACTCAAAAGTATTGAAAAGACTACCCAGATCCATCCTCTAAAGCTGTCAAAGCTTCTCTGCTCTTACTGAGAGCTGTCTACCCTGAATGCTGACCTGCCCCTTCCCGTGTGGAGCCCACATTTTATGCAAGGCTTTGAACTGAGCCAGAAATGTTCAGTCATGGCTGAGGCAGTGAAATTGGAAAAGAACAGAATATATAAAATGTGTGTGTGCTGGAACAATAACCAGTAAGGGAAGATTTACAGGACAAAGGCCTGGATGGGAGACTCAGAAGAGGCTTAGCGAGCCCCTTCAGCTGCCTGATGCAGGAGATTAGATTCCTGCCAGGACTGTGAAGAGTGGCACATATTTAGGGTGGTGTCGCCACTGCCAACTTTGAGGCAGGCACTGCCGTTGTTTACCGCTCCTCTGGTCTGGTGGATCAGTTGCTATGCAGTGCACACGCTGCTCTTGTTTTGTAAGAGAGATGAAGTTCTAGCAGGTCATCGACCTATAATTTTTCCCATTCTAGTTATCGTTCTGGTTTCGCTTTGTTGACCATGACTGAACCAACTGGGAAGAACCAGTTAGAAGCCCTGATTTTATGACATCGCTTTCACTCTCTGGCATTTACTTCTGCTCTTTCTCTAAGGCTTGGTCCTATTAATGTTTATGAGCAGATAAAACTTGGATTGCTGCTTTGGGCTATGGGAATCACTTCTGTTTTGGGGAGGAACTTCTAATTTAACACAATCCCTCTCCTTCAACTTTTCATGACTTCTAATACATTCTCCTCCAGATGGATGAGCAAAAGGAACGGGGATGTGATTAGTAAGAAGCTTCACCTTCATCATTCCAACTTGTTACCTGATAAGAGTGAGATTTAGCTTGGGTATTGGATGCATGACTGCTGTTTTCCTGTTCATTTTTGTGTGGAGAAGGCAACTTTGGTGTCACGTGAGCATTGGGGTGTCAGAGTGAAGGCTTAGGGCAGGAATAATGGGCATGTTTGTGGTCATCTTGCACAGAAGAGGATGCCTCATTCTGTCACTGGATCAAGAAACTGACTAATATAATTTCAGGACAAAACCCAGTTGAACTGATATCTGCTGCCACATAGATGCTCACTTTGTACCAAATGTCTTCTTTTTCATTGGATCATTCGCATGGACTTCAAGGAGCAGTCTTCGTGAGGAGGAGCTGAGGGAGGGAGGGAGTCATTATCTGTAGGTAGTGGGGGTTGGGGGTCCACGTGGCCTGTGATATGGAGCTATGGCTCTAGAAGTGCAGTCAGGTTCCTCCTGGAGCTGCTGGTGAGACTTTGAGCCAGGTGAGGGGAAGGTAATCGCACCATAACACATCACTCAGGTCTCAAGGAGCCAAATATGCTGGTTCTCCAAGACGAGGGTTGACTTTTGACTTTCTAATTTACAGGCTGATGCAGAGTCCTTCTTGGTTGCTTCTGAATCTTCCTGCAGCAAATGAGGTTCCCTTGGCTCTGTAGACAAAAAGAAGGGGGAAAACTTGGTCTTGTCATTGAGGATCTAGCCTGTTAGCAGGGGATATAGGACAGACCACAGCCAATGGCAATGGCCAATGTAACGAGAAGGTGGCCAATTGGAGGTAACAGAAAAGGTGAAGGGACAAGACTTCCAGACTGCCACATGAGGAGGCCTAGGATCTCCACAGGAGGAGGTTGTCTGGGTAAAGCTTCAGAGCAAAGGTCTTCTTAAACACACATGTGAAGATGAAAAGATGAGTGATTTGGTAAGAGTATCTGTGGAAGAGGGAGCCATGCTTGGTTAAGTATTGGGATGCTAACTGAAAGGTTATCAGTTCAAATCTATCAGGTGTTCTGGGAGAAAGATGAGATTGTTTACTTCTGTAAATATTTACACCCTCACAACTCTCAGGCACAATTCTACACTGTCCTATAGTTGCAATTAACTCAATGGCAACTGGAGGTTTTTGTTTTTCTTTATTAAGTCCTGAAAAAGCATCGAGAAAAGATGAGACCCTACTGAGCTTTGATGATTCTGTGGGTATTTGTGGAATAAATTTATCAGTCAGTGTCTGAATCTTTATTCATTCAATATATTTATTGACTACTATGTCAGGGAGCTCTGGTGACCTAGTGGTAAGAAACTGTGCTACAAACCCAAAGACATACAGTTCAAATCCACCAGGAGAAGGATAGACAGTCTCCTCCTGTGCAATTAAACTGCCTCTTACAACCCACTGGAGGGTTAGCTACCGGTCCATTCCAGCTCGATGGTACCCACCAACAGCAAAAGCAGTGTGCTAGTTGGTAGCTCTGATGGCCTAAGAGGTAAGAAACTGTGCTGCATTCCCAAAGGCATGTGCTTCAAATCTACCAGCTGCTTCGTGGGTGAAAAATGAGGAATCTTTTCCTGTGCAATTTACTGCCTCAGAAAACCTACTAGAGAGTCAGCTAAGGGTGGGTTCCAACTGGACAATACACATCAGCAATTTGCTAGATTCTTTGCTGAGGGCCAAACGTACAGCTGTGAACAAAACACACAAATATCACTGCCCTTTGAACTTACATTCTAGTAGAGAGACAGAAAAGAGATAAATAAACATAAACACAATATAGAGAGTATGTTAGGAAGAAGTGAGTGCAAGGGAAAAGGAATGAGAGGATCCAGATTGGGGGACAGGAACATACGTGTATGTTTGGGGTCAGGCACAGTTTGTAATTTTATCTTAGGAGAAGGACCATCCTCGGAGGAAAGGACATCTGAATAATATGAGAAGGGTGGTAGGTGGATATTTGGAGAAAGAGCTGAGGGAATAGAAAGGACACAAGGTCCTGACACAAGCGTGTGCCTAGTGTGTTTAAGGAGCAGTGAGGTAGTGAGGAGGAGTGAGAGAGGAGAAGACTAGGGGGCTCAGGGGGCCTCTGGGTTGGTGCAGGACTTTGGACTTGACCTGGGTACTATGGGAACCTCTGGAAGGTTTTGAGCAGAAGGATGACATGACCTGACGTTAGTCTTAAAAGTTATCTTCTGTCACATTTGGAAGCAGAAAAACGAGTTAGTTAGGAGGCCTCTGGAGCAGCATGAGAAGGGCTGGTTTCTGGGCCTGGTGATGGTGTACAGGTGGTAAGAGTGATTTGATCTGGACATGAAAACTTCACCTGCTGAAGGTGGGATGTCAGAGTCAGAGGGGAGAGGGATGATTTTGTGGTGCCAGTCTCAGCAGCAGGGTGGGGAAGGCTACAAGGAGGAGCAGGTGAGGATTGAGTTGGGGATGTTTAGGTACATTGAGTCTCTTCACACCCTGTGGAGATGTTGGGAACTGCTGGATTTTCTAGTTTATAATTCTAGAGAGAGGTCTGGACTGGACATAGAAATCAAGAAGCTTTCAAATGGCATTAAAGCCATGGTATGGGATAAAGGACTGATAGGAAAGAATGTAATGAAGAAGAATGTAATTACAACTAATAGTTTACTGATTTTTAGATGCCAGCCATTCTTCTAGGCACAACATAGCAGGCCCTCTCTTCATCTCCTTTGTAACCCGATGAAGTGGGACCTGTTATTTTCCCCATTTCATGAGTGTGGAAGCAGAAGGTCAAGCAGGTTAAGTAAGTTGTCTAAGATTACACAGCTACAAGGGATCAGAGCTGGAATTTGCACTTAGGTCTACCTTTCTCTAAATTTTCTCTTCTCTTTTTTTTTTTTTAAGTCACTGCACTTAGTGATTCTCTAAATGATCAACTTAATAGTGTGCATTAAGGGGAGTTGCTGAAGATTTTGAACAGAAATGACTCAGTTAGGTCTATGGCCCAGGGATGAAGGACCTGGAACTTGGAGACTCCTGCAGAATGTATTGGGGAGCATGAAGGGTTGGAGGCTGGAAGCATGGAAAAGATTTGCCTGCCCTGTGAGTGTACGAGATGGAGCCTGGGGCGGGCTTTCTCTGAGAGGGGAGGACTGAATTGTGGCAAACCCAGTCTCCCTGGCAGTCAGTCTTCCTCCACCCCACCGCCCACCAGAAAGATATCTCTCTGCCAAGCTGCAGGTCCCAGCAGTTTGGTAATGAGTCCTTTATGGGACTTCTTTCTACTTTTTCCCTTCTAAACAATTGCACAGATTTGAATGGACCATAAGAGTCATTGAACAATTATCTCGTGATTAGCTTCCTTATGGAGTCCAGAGAGAATTACTGGAAGAAAATTGGTAACTTCTTTTTATTCTTAATAAAACCTAACATTATCTTGCTAATGCCTGATATTAAGAGTTCAAAGTCATCTCTGTGCCATTGATCTTCAAAGGGAGAGATTTCCTAATTTATTTGACAAGTGCTGAAAAAGATGTGTGTGAGGTTTCCTGCAGATGGGGGTTTTGGAACATTGAATACATTTACAACAATGCCCAACCCCCCTTCCCTCAGCCCCTGTACCCCCATCTAGCTCCCTTTGAAACAGTGCTTGGTTGCAGCATATACCCCTGAGCATGCTGAGATTATTGAGGAAGGGACCCCTTCTGAGGTTGTTGGAACCCTCATATTCATTCCAGATCTGAGAGAAACTGATTCTATACTGTTTGATTGAATTCATTTAAAGTAGCCGAAAAGAAATAAACTCCATGTACTTGGTTTCTTGGGAAGCAAATGTGTGTGTGTGTGTGTGTGTGTGTGTGTGTGTGTGTGTACGTCTTAATGTTCTTGCTCCTTTTCCCAAGAAAACCCTTTCTCAGTAAAAATGAGTTGTCAACTACTCCCGAGACCCTATACATTGATTTTGCCCTGTCCGTTACAGGGAACTTCTATGTGAGGAACCACTATAAATCTTCCTCAGTCAGAGAGAGTTTAAAATGGCAAATTGCAGAGCAGATGTTTAACAAAAACCATAAATTAAACTTCAGAAGAAATGAAAGTGTTTATAAGCATCTGTGAAGCTTGACACAAGACCAATGAGTACTATTCATGTGCCTAGAGATTGACTGAGGTGTTGTGTTTGCTGCACACTGGAGGAATATCTATCTTTATTTGACCTCTATTCAGAGAGGCTGGACCTGCAGAAGCCATGTAGATGGGAGCAGTGCTTCATGGCCAAGATCGTGAGGAGAGAGTTTGTCAATGTCAAGGGCAATGGCAGGTCCAGGCCTGGGACTCTGAGTGGGAGAAGAATTGACCAAGGAATGGAGGCTCAAATCAGCTAAAATTCCAGCTCTACTTATGCCTTGAGTTGTAGGAAAGTACTAAGTTCATTATGATTTCATATTTCTCACTATGAGTCGTGAACAGTCAGAACATAACATCCATGTCCCATTTCTTAGCTAAGGAGGCTGAACCACAGTGGTTTGTGACCTGTCCAACTCCTAGAGCAAGTCTTTGGTGGGAGCCTGAGTAGAGTAAGTATCTCCTAGGTTCGTATTTCCCACCCCATCTCCCAATGCTTCCTTTCTCCCAAGGTTAAATCCACACCAGCATCAGTTATTTGCTGTCAGCTCCTAGCCACTCATTCAACAAGCATGTGTGTGTGTGTGTGTATTGATTGCCTTCAGGTCAAGCATGACTCATAATGACTATGAACAAAAGGCCTGAAGCTTCTCTGCAACTATCGACATTTATCAAAGTTCATAGAGTTTCCAGAGGCACATTGTTTTGGAAGTGTGTTCTGAACAGAAAGTATGTGAAGATCCTACACAGGGTGTTAAATAAATAACACAACCCACAAATATATGTTCTAAGAGATCAACGCTGAGTCCAATGAGGCAAGATTGGCACGTAGGGCAGAGGTGGGTGAAGGCTTCTTAGGGAAGCTAGAGGGTCTCAAGGAAAGCTAAGACTTAGGGTGAACAGGAGCTCCCAGACGAGAAAGGCAGAGTGAGCAGAGTCTAGGGGTGAGAGACAGGGGAGTTATGCAGAGTTAGTAAGCAAATTAGACAGCAAGTGATTGATTCTTGGCAGTGTCACATATAAGAGCTTGCTCCTCTGAAGCTGCCTCCCCTGAAGCTGCTGTTGAGGGTGTTGGAATGCAGACTAGGATCTTCTGGCCGCCCTCAAGAGCTGAAGTGCTGGAAGAGTAACTTCTCTTTTTCATTCCCTTCTGCTTCTGGCCCCAGGGATGGTCAGATTCTATAGTCTTCCAGGAAGCCACTGCAGAGTAAACCCCCGAGGACAACAATCTTTCTCTTTTACTAGGTACATTTGCATCAAATTGTGCTCTTTGCCCCATGTTTCTAGGTGTCCATCTTGTTTCTTGTGTTGTTGTTTTTAGGTGCTGTTGAGTTGATGACGACTCATAGCAACCCTATGAACAAAAGATCTGAACCCAGTCCTGTCCCGCACCATCCTCACACTTCCTGACACACAAGAACACATTTCAGCAGTTACCATGTCAATCCACCCAGCTGAAGGTCTTCCTCTCCTTCTCTGACCCTCCACCCTTTCCAACATCATGTCTCTCTCCAAGGAATAGCACCTCCTAGCAATATGTCCAGAGTATGTGAGGAGAAGACTCATCATTCTTATCTCCAAAGGGCACTGTAGCTGCACCATCTCCAAGACATATCTGTTCATTCTCTTGGCCATCCATGGATTGTTCAGTGCTCTTCTCCAACACCACAGCTCAAGACATCAATTCTTTTTCTGTCATCCTTATTCATTGTCCAGGTCTCAGATGTATAGCTAGTAGTCAGAAAGACTATGGACGGAATCAGACTCACTCCTTAATAATTTAGAGAAGTCCCTTGTTGTTGCTATGTGCTGTCAATTCACCTGCTACTCAGAATGACCCTATGTACAACAGCCCTAAACCCTGCTCTATCCTGTGCCAATCTCACTGTCTCTGAAACACCTATTGCCATTACCCCAGTCACTGAATCAATCTATGTCATTGAGGGTCTTCCTCTCCTGTACTGTCCCTCCACCCTCCCAAGCATGACATCCCTCTCTAAGGACTAGTCCCTCCTTGCAACATGTCTCAAATATGTCAGATGAAGCTTCAGAATCCTAGCCTCTAAGGAGCAGCCTGGTTTAACCCTCTCCAGGACAAATCTATTCATTTTCTTAGCAGTCTATGGTATATTAAATTCTCTTCTCCAGCACCACAGCTCAACGACATCAAGTCTCCTATCATCCCCTAGTCATTGTCCAGCTCTCTGATGCATAACTAGTGATTGCAAAGACCATGACAGGTATCAGGTGCACATTAGTCTCCAGACTGTCATTGTTGCTCTTCAATACTATGGAGATGTCTCTAACAGCAGACTTTCCCATCGCAATACATCTTTTAATTTCTTGTCTGCTGGTACCAAGAGTGTTGATTTGTGGAGCCAAGCAAACTAAAGCTGTTAACAATCTCAATATTTTCACCATCTAGCATCATGTTGCCAATCGGCCCAGTGGTGAGAATTTTTGTTTTCTTGATATTGAGCTTCAATTCATATTGAAGGCTGCAGTCCTTGACCTTCTACAGCAAGTGCATCAGGTCCTCCTCAGTTTCAGTAAGCAGAGTTGTGTCATCTGCATAACACAGTTTGTTGATGCATCTTCCTCCAATCCTGATGCCATATTTATCCTCATAGAGCTCAGCCTCCCAGATGATCTGTTCTGCTATAGATTGAAAAGGTATGAAGATAGGACACATCACTGATGTACGCCCTTCCCAATTTGAACCATACAGTGTTTCCTTGTTCTGTTCTGACAACTGCCTCCTGATCCAAGTATAGGTTTTGCATTAGCACAATCATGTGTTCTGGGATTCTCATTCTTCTCAGAGTTAGCCACAGTTTGTTGTGATCCACACAGTCAAACACCTTTGCATAATCAATGAAACACAGATAGACATTCCTCTGGTATTCCCTGCTTTCAGCTAAGATCCATCTAGCATTAGCTACAATATCCCTAGTACCATGATGTCTTCTAAACCCAGTCCGCATTTCAGGCTGTTGATGTTCCAGTTGTTTTTTTATAATCTTCAGCAGAATCTTACTTGCATATGGTATTAATGATACTGTTTGTTAATTTCTAAACTCTTTCCAATTGCCTTTCTTTGGAATGGAAACAAATATAGATCTCTTCTGGTCAGGTGGCCAAGTGGTTGTTCTCCAGATTTCTTGGTGCAACTTGGTGAGAACATCTAGGGCAGCATCTGTTAGCTGAAATATATCAATTGGTATACCATCAATTCCTGGGGCCTTATTTTTTCCCCAATTCTTTCAGAGCATCTTGAACTTCCTCCTTCATCCAAGGAGAGGTCCCTAACTACAGATTTTACCAATGCAATGCATCTCCTTATTTCCTGACTGCTGGTACCAAGGGTGTTAATTGTGGATCCAAGAAAGATGAAGCTGTTGATAGTTTCAATCTCCTCTCAACCCATCATGACACAGCCTATTAGTCTAGTGGTAAGCATCTTTGTTCTTCTAGGCTGCCTGTATCCCTGAGGGCAGCCTTCTATGGTCCCAAAGATCTCAGCACTGGGCGGGTCAAATAGTGAATGCTCCAAAATAGGGCTCAGGATTCAGATCTTAATAGGCTTGCTATGAATCATACTTGACTTGAAGGCACCTAACAACAGGTGAAATAAAGGGAGCTCTGGTGGTGTAGTGGTAAGAAGCTGCACTATAATTCCTAAGGCACATGGTTCAAATCCACCAGATGCTCAGTGAAGAAGGATGGGCAATCTCCTTCTCTGAAATTAGCTGCCTTTGAAAACCCGCTGGAGGGATCAGCTATGAGTCAGTTATGACTCAATGGCACATAACAACAATTTGAAATATATATGGCCAACTACATTTGAATTTTAAATAAACCATGGAAATAAAAGTAGGCCCCAAATTATGCATCTAGTATTTGAGATACACTTTTAAAAAATATTTGTTGTTCATCTGAAACTCAAATTTAACTGGGCACTCTTTTTATTTTTTTCTTACTGTTTGTTAACTCTATCTTACAAGACTCACTGATTAGTTATTGAAACTAAGTAACTTAGACGACAAAGTTTTAGGAATTAGATTCAACTAAAAGTATAGAGCGGTGTAGAGATTAGGAGGCTAGGTTCTAAGGTGGACTGCTTGGGTTTGTATCCTATTTCTCTTATTTATTAATTATGAGGCTTAAGCATGTTATTACTCCAAGCCTTTGTTTTTCTTATCTATGACATAAGAATGGCTCTGGTCTCTACTTCTTGCATGAGGAATAAATTAAATAATCCTTGGAAAGTATTAGTATGGTGTCTGGCACTTTAAAGTGCTCAACAGGGTGGTAGCTATCACCACCACATAATGAGGTCACATAAATACTCTGAAAATATCCTTAGGATATTTAAGAAGTATATCTGTAGGAAGTCTCTCTGCTCCCTCATTCCATGTATCTACTCTGTGAGTGAAATGAACTTTTCTAAGAAGTACCCATTCCCCTCTTTTCCTTTGGTTGTATTTTTAAAGCAAAGTTCAATTTTGTTTATATTCACCAGGCTTCCATCTTTGTCTTGAAACATCTTTGCCCTCACCAATATAGTTCAGTTTAAGCTCTCAAATGTGGCTTGGGAAGTAAATAATTTGGTAGATTTTATTATGGGACAAAGATCATTATAGATGTAACTCAGTTTTTACAAAATATTTTAGGAGGTAGATAAATTAGATTATGAAAAGTGTATAAGGGACACCAATTATACAAAAAACGAATAGTTATAAAGAATGATCTGGATACTTTATAGTTTTTTTTCCAGTTTTTACCCATGAAACATTTAACTGTGGAAGCATTCCTTGCTCTCTACTTCCTAGAATGGGAATGGTCCTTCCTAGAATGGGAATGCAGCCCTTGCCCAAGAAAGCTGTAAAGTGCGGGATAACCAGCCTTGATGATGGGCCTTTGGGGAGTAAATAGCCATCTGGGAAGTGTAGAAAGCAGACTGGAATTGCATAGGAAGAAGAATAATTTAAGCTGGGTTTGGGAGTATGTGGCCATCTGATGACTCAGTGATTCTCTTGGTTTTTCTGATCCAAGGAAGAAGAGTGCACATGAGAACATTACAAGTGAATTGTTAAAAACTCTTCAATCCGTGAGTTCTTCAAAATCCTTCAAAGGTGTCAGGCTTGTTCTACCTCCTGCCTAATAGCAGCATGGACTTAACACTTAGCAGGACTGATGTCTGCCAAGTTTGTACAAACTCAGTTCTACAGGTGAATACAGGCACCAGAGGGGAAGGAGAGAAAGGGCAGGCTCTGTGACCCCAAGTGAATGACCCATGTTATTTTCCTATAGCAATCATTGCTGTTCTTTCAGGTGGCTATGATTTCTGTCACTGAAAGAAGCAGATCTTACTCTGAGCCATACCATTTGGCCCTGGATTTTGCTCTTCACTCAGAGGTCTTTGAGTGTCTCTTACCCCTATTCAGAGTGAGCAGTTGGGAGGCAGGACCCTTCTTCCTCCCTGCTTTCTTGTCCCGGTGAGTGCTGAACTGCATTTATGGATGACCCATGTGGGCTTTTTGTGGAAAAGGAGTTGGTCACCAGTTAGAAGTACATTGGGAAACATTCTCAGGCTTGCTTCCCTAATAGCAGAGACTGATCACTCTTGTGCTATCTGATGTCTTTATTTATTTTTATTTTAATCAGGAAAAGATTACAGTTATTTACTAGACTTTTTAAAAAACAAAGCAAAATGAATGAAAATAGTTATTTGAAATTACTTTAAATCATTAAATGTAGAGATTAAAAATGTTCTTGATTCATAATTTCAAATTGACACATTTAGATACTGTTTTTTATTTTATTTATTTTATTTTTTTATTGAGATTTTAATGACAGTTTATAGAGAACTGAGATTTTCATTCATTCATATATTTTTGCACATATTCTTCCCTGCCTTCCACAGTTTGCTTTTTTTCCTTTGGAATAAAAATTCTTTTCATTGTTATACAGTCTTCCCCCACCACAGTCCACTACACTATGCAGCTTTTATTCTGGACTCTTGTCATGCCAATAATACCTAATCATATATTCCCTTTATACAGTTCTCTCCCTCTTCTGTTTCAATGCTGTGTACATCATTTATCCCTCTTTTCTTAGTTTCCCCCAACGCCCATATCAGTCCTGTTTTTACCAGTGACGTTATGCAGTATTTGTCTTTTTATCACTCAGCATTATGTACTCCAGGGTCACCCATTTTGTATAATATTTCATGAGTTCTTTGTTTTTCAGTGTTGAATAATATTCTATTGTGTGAATATACCATAGCTTCTCTAACCATTCGTTTGTTGATGGCACTTGGGTTGTTTCCAGCTCTTTGCTATTGTGAACAAAGCAGCAATAAACATGGTATGCATATATGTGCTTGAGTGGCAATTCTGGTTTCTTTAAGATATATTTCCGGTAGTGCAATTTCTAGGTCAAATGGTATTTCTATTTCCAACTTACCCTCCCCCGCTTTAAAATTATTATTAATTTTAATGAAAGTTTACAGAGACTTTGGATTTCTATTCATTCATTGTTGCACTTTTGTTCCTGCCCACCCCCTCGCCCCCAAGTTCGCTCTTCTCTTTGAAAAATAAAGGAAAAATTCTTTCATTGTTATACAATCCCTCCACCCCACCAAGTCCACTCCACTATGCATCCTTCATTCTGGACTCCTGTCATGACAATAACACCTAATCATATATCCCTTTTAAACAGTTCTCTCCCTCATCTGTTTCAACGCAATAGTTTGAGAAAGCGCCATACTGTGTTCCAGAGTGGTTTCACCATTTTACACTCCCACCAACAGTGAATAAGGGTTCTAGTTTCTCTACAACCTCACCAGCATTTGTTGTTTGCTGCTGTGTTGAATTTTGCTATTCTGACGGGTGAGATGTTATCTCATAGTTGTTTTGATTTGCATCTCTCTTAGAGCTAGGGATTTTGAATATTTCTTCATGTTTTTTGTTCTGTTCATATTCTGTGCCCATTTTGCAATTGGGTTATTTACCTTTATCTTGTGTGGTGCTTGAGTATTCTATAAAATCTAGATATAAGCCCCTTATCAGATATGTGATTGTTGTTTTATGTGCTGTCGAGTCACTTGCGACTCATAGTGATCCTATGTACAAGAGCCCTAAACTGCTTTATCCTGTGTCAACCTCACTGTCTCTGACACACCCACTCCCACTACTCAAATCACTGAAATGATACAGCCCATCAAGGGTCTTCATCACCTACACTGTCCCTCCACTCTCCCAAACATGATGTCCCTCTCCAAGGACTGGTCCCACCTTACAATATGCCCAGAGTATGTCAGATGAAGCTTCATAATCCTTTACTTCAAGAAGCAGCCCAGCTTCACCCTCTCCAGGACAAACCTATTTGTTCTACACTGGTACATTCAACACTCTTCTCCAGCACCACAGCTCAAAAGCATCAATTCTCTTTCTATCATCCCTAGTCACTGTCCAACTCTCTGATGCATAGCACACAATTGCGATGACTATAGCCCGGATCAGGTGCACCTTAGTCTCCAGCCCTGATGTCATTGTTCTTCAGTACTCTGGAGAGGTCCCTGACAGCTAACTTTCCCAATTCATCTCTTGATTTTCTGGCAGCTGGTACCCTGGTACAAAGCTAAATAAAACTATTAACTATCTCAATCTCTTCACCATCCATACTGATGCTGCCAATTGGTCTAGTGGTGAGAATCTTTGTTTTTTGCTGTTGAGCTTCAATCCATATTGAAGGCTGCATTCCTGACCTTCTGAAGCAAGCACTTTAAGTCCTCCTCAGTTTCAGCAAAGCAGGGTTGTGTTATCTGTATAATGCTGATTGTTGATGAATCTTTCACAAATCCTGATGCCACATTCCTCCTCGTACAGCCCAGAGTCCCGGATGATCTGTTCTGCATACAGATTGAAAAGATATGGAGACAGAATAAATCCCGTGCAGATACCCTTCCCAATTTTGAGCCATGCAGTGTCTCCTTGCTCTGTTCTGATGACTGCCT
>NW_006399814.1:13238661-13240177 GCF_000299155.1 Elephantulus edwardii
TAATTTTAATGAATGTTTACAGAGACTTTGGAAGTGAATTCTTTTGTTTTATTTGAGCCTTTCAGAATTTGTAGTAAGCCTTTATCTTTTCTGGCCTCAGTTAAAAAGTATTAATATATGTTCAGGCTGCCATAAATATCAGGGTCAACTTTTTATGTGATGCAATTTCTCAGCTGGGTACATCCTACTCATCTACTTTAAATCTGAATTATTGGACCATTGCAACTATTATTAATGGCAATACCAGTTGCTGTTGAGTTCATTCCACTCATAGTGACCCTAAGTGGACCACAATATTTTCTATAAGATTTTCATAGCCTTGACTTTTCAGAGACAAATTATCAGGACTTTCTATTAAGGTAACTCTGGGTGAGTTTGAACCACTAATATTTCAGTTAGAGTCCAGGAATTAATGTAGGTACGCATTACTAACACTTACCTAGAGCTTTCCATGGAAGAGCACTGAGTTAAATGCTCTGCAGGTATTCTCACATTTAGCCCTCACCACTCAGTGTGATGGATACAATTGAGGCATAGAGATGCTAACCAACCTATGTGAGGTCATAGAACTAGTTAGTGGGAGAAGCTAGATTTGAACCTGAGAAGTCTGACTCCTGGAGAAAGAAATAAGAAGCAGGCCTGCATAGGAGGAACTTTTTAAAATGCGACCAGTGACTCTATCATTCTAGAATAGGCTAGACTCTTAACAGTGATAGTGAAAGGTGTTTGTGCTGTTTTTTAAAACCTGGAAGGAGCCCCAGGAAGGCAATTTCATTTTCGCTTGTATTCCATCATCAGTCAAGCCTCCCTAACTTTTCTTGAATTAAAAACCAGTCTGGAGAGAGAAATATTTCCCCAAAGCACTTAGGGATGCTTAACTTCTGAAAAGGACAAGATAGCACAGCACACAAATAAAGAAAAGGGCACAGGGCTGGCTCAGCCATTTTGTAAACTGATGACTGAAAAAGAACTCGGTTTTTGCCTCTTAGGCATTTCATACTCAGCGGAAAGTTTAGAAGATACTGCCTGGAGCTCAGACTAGGCTAGAGAATCCATTGCCACAAAAGGAGCACGAGAATATATGATGCCTGTGCCCACTGGGCTGGGGCTGTGTTGTTAATGGATTTATACAGAGATAAGGCTATTTTTTTACTACTTGTCTACCAGTGGCTGCCCAGTCTGTCAGGGATTTTGGTTTTTATTGTACTGTGATGACTTGCGTGTTGCTGTGATGTTGGAAATATTCCACTGAAATTTTAAATAACAGAAAAGTCACTTCTGATGGTCAAGATCAGCAGAGCTTCCAGACTCAGAAAGGCTAGTAAGTGGGACTGACAATCCACTTCTGAAATATTTGGTAGGTGAAAACCGTATGAACAGCAGCAGAACATTGGTATATTGCCGAAAGGTGAGCTCCTCAGATTCAAAGGCATTCAAACTATGACTGGGACATATCTGTTTCCTCAGAGTAGAGTGAGCCTTAATTACATTGACAGACTAAAGCTTCATTTTTTTT
>NW_006399814.1:13240942-13253474 GCF_000299155.1 Elephantulus edwardii
CAGCATTAATTGCTTGCTGTTCTGTTAAATTTTGCTATTCTTACTGGGGTGAGATGATACAGTTGTTTTAACAGAGTGAAGCTTTTGGGACCTATGAACAACGGATTGGAACCTTGTCCTATCCTGCACCATCCTCATGATCAAGCCTATTGTTAGAATCACCATGTCAATTCATCTTGCTGTCTCTTCCTGACCTCCTGCTGTTTGCATTAAGGTGGTTTCATTGTGTGTGTGTTTTTTCCCCCCATTTTCTCCAGGACTGACCCCTCCTGACAATATGTCCAAAGTATGTGAGATAAAAGGTCACCGTCTTTGCCTCCAAGGAGCACCCTAGTGGCATTTCCTCCAAGATAAACTTGTACTTTTGACAAACATCCCATAGGGTAGTCAATACTCTTTGTTAACAACATAATGCAAAGAAGTCAATTCTTCTTCAGTCTTCCTTATTCGTTCTCTAATTGCTGATGCTTTCAAAGCAATTGAAAATATCATGACTATTTCAGCACGACTGTGGTCAGGCATACTTTAAGGTGATAACGTCACTTTTTAGCACTCTAGAGATTTTTGACAGAAGATTTCCCCAATGTAACATATCTTTTAATTTCTTTACTGCTGTTACCATGGGTCTTGATTGTGGATCCATGTGAAATGGAATCACTGAAAACTTCAAACTTGTCCCCAACTATGATGATGTTGCATATTGGGCAAATGTGCTGCAAAAGGCCTCTTTAAAGCAAAGATATCATTTTAATGACTTTTACTTGATCCACGCTAGGTTATTTTCAGTTGCCTCATCTGTGTGTGAGAGCTGGGCAATGAAAAAGGAAGGATGAAGATGAATTGATGCCTTTGAATTATGATTTTGGCCAAGAATATTGATTATACCAAGAACTTCTCAGTAGAATGAAGAAATCTGTCTTAAAATAAATAGAAAAGCACCACAACAAGATAAAATATATAATCCAATAGAAAAATGGGCACAGGATATGAACAGACACTTGACCAAAGAAGACATTCGGATGGCCAACAAGCACATGAAGAAATGTTCGAAATCCCTAGCTTTAAGAGAGATGCAAATCAAGACAATTATGAGATATCATCTCACCCCAGTAAGACTAGCAAAATTTAACAGAACAGCAAGCATCAAATGCTGGCAAGGTTGTGGAGAAACTGGAACCCTTATTCACTGTTGGTGGGAGTGTAAAATGGTGTAACCATTGTGGAAAGTGGTGTGGAGCTTTCTCAAAAAGTTGCAAATAGAGATACCATTTGACCCAGCAATTCCACTACTGGGAATATACCCCAAAGAAACCGTAATGACATCCAAGCAGATATATACACACCCATGTTTATCGCAGCTTTATTCACAATAGCAAGGAGTTGGAAACAGCCTAAGTGCCCATCAACAAATGAATGGATAGAGAATGTGGTATATTTACACAATGGAATACCATGCTGCACTGAAAAACAAGGAACTCATGCAATATTATTCAAAATGGGTGACCCTGGAGGACAGTATGCTGAGTGAAATATCTCAGTCACAAAAAGGACAAATACTGTATGGTGCCACTGTTGTAGAATGAGGCTGACATCAGGGTGGGGTAAGACTGAGAAAAACTGGATAAATTATGTACACTGCATTGAAGCTGATGAGGGAGAGAACAGTTTAAAAGTAATATATTTTAGGGCATTATGATTATCATAAGAATTCACAATGAGGGTTACTGAGTGGAGTATACTCACGGTGGGGATTTGGGGGTGTGGGGAATTGTATACCAGTTAAGGAGTTTTTCTTTTGCTTTCCAAGGAGAAGAGCAACAATGGGGTTGGGGGGGGTGTGGGGAGAAAAGTGCAACAATGAATGAATGGAAATCCAAAATCTCTGCAAATGTTCATTGAAATTAATAAAAAAAAGAAATAGAAATAGAATTCTCCTTAGAGGTCAGGGTAATGAGGCTTCATCTCTTATATTTTGCCATCAAAAAAAGGTAGTTTCTGGGGAAGGATGCCATACTTGGTAAATAGAGGGTTATGCACTGTTGTGTTGGAGTTGACTCATAGCTGATCTTCCGGTGGGTTTTCAGAGGCTGTAAATCACATAGGAGATGTCCTATCTTTCCTGTTGAGCTGCTGCCAGATTCAAGCTGCTTGCCTTTGGATTGGCAGTTCAACTCCTTACCACTGTTGTTGTTGCTATATACCTTTGAGTTGCTGTGACTCATAGCGACCTTATATACATATAATAGCTTTGAAGTTGCCCTCTCCTGAGCCAGTCTTACTGTCCCCTATACACCTACACCCGTTACCCTACTTACTGTGTCAATCCATCTCATCTGGGATCTTCCTCTCCTGTGCTGTCCTTCAACCCTTCCAAGAATGTTATCCTTCTTCAAGGACTGGTCCCTACTGGCTCAAAGTATGTGAGATGGAGCTTCAAAATCTTAGCCTCCAAGGAGCAGCTTAGTTTCACCTTTGTTCTCTTGGCAGTCCATGATGTTCAAGACTCTTCTCCAGTGCCACAAGTCAAAGGCAATGGTTCTACTTCTGTCATCCTTAGTTATTGTCCAGTTTTCTTATAGCATCCATGACTTGGATCAGGTGCACCTTAGTCTCTAGACTGACATCGTTGCTATTTAAACACTTTGGCAAGGTCCCTAACAGCAAATTTTCCTAAAGCAATTTGATATTTTTATTTTCTGATTGCTGGTGTCAAGAATTTTGATTATGGATTTAAGCAAACTGTAAATGTTAACGATGTCAATCTCTTCACTATCTGTCATGGCGCTGCCATTTGGTCCAGTGGTGAGAAACTTTATCTTCTTGATGTTGAGCTTCAATCTATATTGAAGACTATATTTTTTGACCTTTTACAGAAAATGCTTCAGGTCCTTCTCAATTTTGGCAAGCAAGGTTGTGCCATCTGCATAATGCAGATTGTTGTTGAGTCTTCCTCCAATCTTGATGCCACACTTCTCCTCATAAAGTCCATCTTCCTGAATGATCTGTTCTGTATGTAGGTTAAAAAGGTATGGAGACAGGATGCATCTCTGACACACTCCTTTCCTGATTTTGAATCATGCAGTGTTTCCTTGCACTGTTCTGATGACTTCTTCCTGGTTCAAGTAGAGGCTGTTGTTGTTTGCTGTTATGTACCATAGAGTTGGAACTGACCCATAGCTGATTCTCTGGTGGATTTTCAAAGGCAGTTAATCGTACGAGAGGATATTGTCCATCCTTCTCCCGCAGAGCAGCTGGTGACCTTGAACCACATGCCCTTGAGATTGCAGTGCAGCTATTTGTCACTAAGCCACCAGAGCTCCAAGTATAGGCGAGGCTGCAAGAAATGACATTATTGTCATCATGTTCAAGCCCATTGTTTCAGTCACTGTGTCAATCCATTTTGTTTAAGATTTTCCTTTCCTTAGCTAACCCTCTATCTTTGCAGCATGCTGTGAAGATTCCCAGCATCTTTCCAAAGATTAGTTCCTCCTGACAACATGCTCAAAGTATGAAATTTCTGGTATGTGAGATGAAATTTCACTATCTTTGCGTTCAGGGAGCACCCTGGTTGCCTGTCCTCCAAGATAGGCTTACAGTAGTCAGAAAAATTCAATACTCTTCACTAGCACCACAATTTCATGGAGTTTCTATGGCTTCCCTGCACTGAAGCAAGACATTTGCCTTGTAGCTGTTGACCTCAATGCAGTAAGTTGCCATTTCAGCGGAAATAGCATTGCATGGGGGTCATCCTCAGGTACAGTTGCAAATGGTTTCTATTTGTTTATTAAAGGACCAATTCTGGCCTGTTGGGCAAGAGCCTGTTTGCAGTAGTATGAACTATGTTCACTTTTAAAAGCCACATGGCAATTTGCTGGATTGAGGTCATGAGTTACAATGCAAGAAGGTCTTGTAACTGTCTACCTCAATGCAGGAAAGCCACAGAAACTCTTTGCAAGTCTAGAGGACTGCAAAGTTGTGAACATTTGGGGTTTGAGTGGTGCAAATGGTTATTGTGCTTGGTTATTAATTGAAAGGTTGAAGGTTCAGCTACACCCAGAGGCATCTTGAAAGAAAGTCCTGGTAAGCTAATCCCAAGGATCAGAAAAATCAACCACTGAAAACCCTATAATGCACAATTCTATACACATAGGGTCTGTTTGAGTTGGAATCTATTCCATGTCAACTATTGTTTTTCTGTTTAAGTACCCTAAAAGGAGTTTCTGGAAATTATTTCACAAGCTATTACATAAATTACTACTTAACTCTGAAAAAAAAAAAGTTCTTTGTATGTGTGTGTGCAAGTGTGTGTGTGTATGTGTGTGTGTGTGTACGTGTGTGTGTACGTGTACACAGTGGTTGTAGTTATGGTGCTGGCAGATGATGCTGCATAGCAATGTCAGTTCTTATGGGAATAAAATCTCTAGAAACTCTGAAATCTCCCCATCCGCTGGCACATATGTGCCTTAGGCTTTTTCCAGCTTCCTGACAAAGGAGTGTGCTATTCAAAGCTCCTCTTTCCTATCAAAGAATAAAGTGAAGACCTGAATCCAAGTGCAATTTTGGTCTCTTGGATTGTTCTCATGATTGAGCATGGCGTGAAAACAAAAGGTAAACAGGCAGGGAGCTGGGGAGCGGGACTTGAATACATGCTTGCTGCACATTGCTTTAGATGTGGAGTAAGGTTACTGCTAGTAACTTAGGATTGTTTTCTAGAAGAAGAGAAGAATGTGGCAGATAAAGTTGTTTTACTCTATGTAAACTTAGCCAATAGTGTGATGGCTTTATAAAAACTCTGCTGATTTGATGTTTTTGCTATTGCTGTGTATCATTCGTTTTGAAATGACCACAGCTGCCTTTCCAGTGAGTTTTCAGAGGCAACTAATTGGAAAGCAAGGAGATTATCCTTCTTTCTCCCACAATTAGTGGACTTGAACTTCATGCCTTTGAGTTAGTCTTACCCCTAAGCCACTGAGAGGGTCCCTCGCTGATTTGATAGAAGGGGACCATGTCTGATTTGAATGTCTATTTCTTGATTACAAATGAGGTTAAACTTTGTCTACAGCTTTGTTGGCCTGTTGTGTGTCTTTTTCTTCTTGTGAATCACCTGTGACCTTTGTCGACTGTTTGCAGCAGTTAATGAGAACCAACAAATAGGGCACGGGTATGGGGGAGTCTGAGTTTGAGCTTCCCATTGCCTTCGGTGGATATTTATGCCAACTGTATTTACTCCTGCTTGGAATAAGCCCAACTGAGTCTTCAGGAGGCCAATGTGGAAATCCAAGAAAAATGCTCTCTGCTTAATCAAATTTTCTGTACTAGGAATGCTTATTAAATATTTTATGTGAGAATTGTAATTACTGATTAAGCCCAATATCAATAGCCTCAGATAATCAGCGTGTAACACTAATTAGAAGGTACAGAGTAACCCCAAATGAGTTGTCTACAGCAATTTGGGTATCGCCACGTTGCTGGCAGGCTGAGCAGGGAGGTGGACATGCTGGGTGGGGCGGGAGCATGTGCGATGGTATCAAAGCTGGCTTGAAGGGCAGAGTAAATGCAGTGTGGCAGGATCCACAGCACTCCCCCCAGGTGAATTGTTTTGCCTCGTGGGTAACATGATGGGCTGTACTGCCTGCTCCCTCTGTCTGCAGAAATGCAGCATGTGATGTGGGCGGGTTAATGGGGTCTCACTCTACATGGCAGGAGGTCTCCAGCTGGAGAGATAGGGCTTCTGTCACTGACTCAACTGCCTGTGTACACGGCCCTCTTGAACTCCTACGTCTTCTAGATCCCTACACCTACGCCAGCACAGACTATTCTAACGCTACTGCTAATGCTTTGAATGTTTCATTTGAAATGCTGCTTTTAGAGAATTTTTTCTACATCTAGTAGAAGTGCCTGGAACATACTTTGGTGAATGTTGCAGCAATTGCTGCAATTCAATTCTGACCCAGGATCACCCCATGTGTCAGAGGAGAACTGTGTCCCAAAGACTTTTCAGTGGTTGATTTTTCCCTCCCAATAGCTGATTTTTGTAGATAGGGATCGCTGGGCCTTTCTGCTGAGGTACTTCTAGGTGGACTTGAACTGCCAACCTTTTGATTAGCAGTGGAGCATTTACTGCTTTCTTGTACCACCCGAGTACTCTACAGTGAAGGTTACTGGCTGCAAAATGGTGATTCCTATTGACATCCCAGCTCAGATCACCTACAAGCATGTATCATTTGTGGGAAGAAGGAGTAGATTTTGTCCTCTGTTCCTGAGGTCTCAGTGGGAGCCATGCTGAGCCATTCCTTCCTGAGAGACTTCCTTAGCACTGGGACAGCATCTTCTTCCTTCCTGGAACTCTCCAAACTCATGGCTGTTCAGTAGGAACCAATTCATAGCTGACCCTCCAGTGGGTGTTCAGAGCCTGTAGATCACAGAGGAGGAGACTGTTCACCTCTCTCCTGCAGGGTAGTTGATGGATTCAAACCACCTGTTTTGGGGTTGGCAGTGCAATTCCTTACCACTAGGCCACCAGAGCTTCCCTGGAGAGCAGGATAGAAATATACCAGGAACCAATGGAGCAGACGTAAGAACATGAGTGAGAATCAGAGGGAGAGGATGCTCTATTCACGGTACCCACGGAAAGTTTCTGCATGACCAGACATTGGTGGAGGAAACGGCTTTAAAGTCGGAGTTTCAGCTCCTCTTTCTACTAGTTCTGCAGCTTTGGGAATGTCACTGAGCTTCTTGGAGCAGTACTTTATTCATGTGTCAACAGAGATGACGATGATAACCTCTTTTTCAAGGTGTGGTCTGTTCATTGAAGTGTGTGGATAATTGGAAGAGCAGACTCTGGGCTGGATGGCTTGGCTTTGAATCTCTGTGCCATCCATGCCTCTTATTAGCTACATGATGTAAGCAAGTATTCAACTTCTGAATCTGTTTTCTTACATGTAAAAGGCAAATAATATTATCTTTCTTATCAAGTTGTTCTGGGACTTAAATGAGTTGTAAAGAATTTAGAATAGTAAAGAAAACTGATTTGGTAGCACCTAACAATGACAATAACTAGTGCTACACAAATGTTTGTTAAGTGCTGTATTGTGGGTCAGGTAACACTGACAAAGTGCCCCAAAGGTCCACATATACTATACTACAGACAATACATAAGATATTCTAACTTTGGATGAGACTCTTGACATTAAGAAAATTAAAGCAAGGTAAGTCGACAGAGTATGGGATGGGAGAGAAGGTTATTTTGAGTAAATGGAACCCATGACATTGGAACTGACAATTTAATGAAAGGAGGAAACATGTCATGAGGGGTAGACAGAGAAAAGTGAGGTCATAAGACCTTAGCAGAAGAGATCACTGCTCTGTCCATATTTCAATGATCCCATCCTTAAGTTTGTGTACAATCCTGCATGCTTGATTGACCCCCACTACTAGCACTGGTCGCTCTTTGTGGGTGCCTGACACCAGACTGTTGGGACCTCTTTTGTCTGTGTCATGAACAGGAAGTGTCTAGGAACTTCCAACCTTCTTAGGAACAGCCTTCAACCAGTGACTGATTGGCATAGGGGCAGACCTGTGCCAGGGAGGTGGTCCCAAGGGTGAGCCACACGCAGTCCTCAGGGCTCTCCTGAGAGACTGAATCAAAGTCACTCTCTGAGGGGTTTGGCTAGATAGCATTTCCTTGTGTGTCCTCTTCCTCTTCCTAATACTTCGTGTTCATTTCCTTCCTGACTTTATGTAGGGGACACTTCTTAACAATTCACTTTCATATAAATCCTCCTCTTAGGTTCTGTGTTTGGGAAACCTGAGTTCCCAAACGTGATTCTGGAGCAAGTTTGGCCGACTGAAAGAACAGTGAGAAGAAGCTGAAGAGGTTGGGTGGAGGAGTGGAGAGGTAGGTGGGGACTTTCAGCCCTTCGTCTGGGAGCATGAAGGTTATAACAGATTTGGTTTTCCAAGAGCAGTGGGGAGTAGTTAGGCAGGGTAGTAAAAGGATAGGATTTGTGCTATTAAAAAGATCACTCAGGTTCTGTAGAGAATGGACTGGTGAGGATCCAGAGGGAAGCAGGGAGAGCAGTGAGGATGACCAGGAAAAAGATGGTGTGTCACTAAGGAAATGGCTTTGTGGTTTGGTCTAGAGGGTTGGAGGTGATTTATTGGTGACTGCTTGTATTGAAGACCTATGGTTTCAGCTTTATAATTTGTTCCAAGTCATAGCCAAGTAGTCCCAAATGATCCTCCTGCTCCCAACCACAGACCCAAGAAGGAGCCCCTTCTTTCTCTAGCCTTTTCCAAGCTTCACTATGCACTATGCCCCTGACCCTGTGCTGCCTTCAGTCCTGCTGCCAAACTCTGCTCAGGGGGCTTTGTTTGAGAAGCCATGGTGAGTGGATCTCTATCCCCTCCCTGGCCTCTTCACTGTGGAATAAAGGGATGTCCTTGGAGACCACCAAAGCCCCTGTGAGGAAGAGTCTGGGGAATTCAGAAAAGAAGTTTAGGAGACAGCTTTGCTTGAGGGGTGAAAAACCAAAGAATTTTCCATCCCATTTAGACCTAATCTCTTTGAAATAAGGGCTGTGAGCAAACTGAGTGGGGACACTCTGGGTGCAAGGCCCAGACAGAACCCACCTTAGCTTTGAGTAAATTGAGCAGGAATCCCTTTTACTTAGAAAAATAAAACCAATATTATCTCAGAGAGCAATGATACTTGTCCTAAGTATGTTTCTCCCAGAAATTAAATATCTAGAATATGAAAATATTTGGATCTCACTTTTAGCTCCCACTGTAGGATAGCGCATTGGAGAAAGAAACTCCTTTCAGCATAAGGTAGAAAGGTCTGTGGTGAGCTTTCTGGTGGGATCTCTTGGAAAAAGCTTCCCCCCAGGCTGCACATTCATTCATGATCTAAATACTGAGAAGGTTGGCAAAGGCATAGCTTGGTTTAATTCCTAGGGCACCTGAGGTGGGGAGTTGTGCAGGGTCTACATCTCTGGGGAAAGACAACTCTTCAGTGACCCAAGGACTCATGTGAGATTAGAAAATCCTGCCTTTAGAGTTCCAGATCCCACAAGGCAGTTGTTGATGCAAGTGAGTCAGCTCTTAACTCGTGATGACCCTGTGCACAGTGGAATGAAATGCTGTCTGGTTCTGCACTATGTCCAGGATTAATTACAGTTCAGATCACTGTGATCCGCAGGGGTTTCACCGGCCTTTTGAAAGTAGGTAACCAGGTTTTTCTTTAGGTCCATCTTAGTCTGGAAGTGCTGCTGAATGAAGCATGTCCAGCATCATGAAGTAATATGTGAACCTACACCGACAGATGTAGTATCTTGGTCTGGAATCAAATCAGGGTGGACCTCCTGCATGGAAGGTGAGAATTCTATTACTGAACCTCCTATCTCCTCCATGCTAGCTGGGACTTCTGCTTTCCCATCCTAACTTCTTGGTAGCAACTAATCTAGTAGTTTCCTGGTTGTTAACTGTTGTTGTTGTTGTTGTTATATGCCGTCGAGTCACTTGCGACTCATAGCCATCCTATGTACAACAGCCCTAAACCGTGCTCTATCCTGTGCCAAACTCACTGTCTCTGACATACCCATCCCGATTACCCCAGTCACTGAATCAACCCACCTCATAGAGGCTCTTCCCCTCCTGCACCATCCCTCCACCCTCACAAGCATGATGTCCCTCTCCAAGGACCTGTCCCTCCTTGCAACAGTCCAAAGTATGTCAGACAAAGCCCCAGAATCCTTGCCTCCAAGGAGCAGCCTGGTTTAACCCTCTCAAGAATGAATCTGCTTGTTTTCTTGGCAGTCCATGGTACCTTCAATACTCTTCTCTAGCACCACAGCTCAAAGGCATCAATTCTCCTTCTATCCTCTCTAGTCATTGTCTAGCTCTCTGATGCATAACAAGTGATAGCAAAGACCATAGCCTGTATTAGATGCACCTTAGTCTCCAGAGTTACACCACAGCTCTTCAGTACCCTGGAGAGGTCCCTAACAGCAAACTTTCCAATCACAATATGTTTTTTGATTTCTTGGCTAAAAGCCATATTTGGATTTACTTTTAAAGTCCTTATGATAGATATGCTCATATTGTTGTGGAAAGGTCACCAAGACTTAATATGTGAAAAAAATAAGTTACAGAATAATTTGTATAGCACACCATTTATGTAGAAAACCTGTAAGTGTAAGTGATAACCTTACTCTCTATGTATATAACAAGCCAGACAAAGCAAGCTTCAATTAATGATTAGAGGTAGCATTCTCAAAGGACACTTCTATTTCTTACCTACCATTTGATGATTTAAAAAACGAGAATATTTTTCAAAGTTGCTTGTATAATTAAGACTATAATAGGACACAAGGTAATTGATGCCTATTATAAGAAATGCTTTAAATACTGACAACTGTATTAAACCCAGGCAGTTCCTGGGTTATGAACAAAATCCTGTCCTAAGTGTGTCTTTAAGTTGAATTTATAGGTGAGTCAGAACAGGTGCAACAATTCTTGTGGCTTACTTTAGTACAAGGTAGAATGTGAAACCTCTGCAATGATTTAAAAATTGCACCTGAAGCAAGTGAGAGTCATTTTGATGAAGAATTCTTTGCCAGTGAGGGCTGACTCAGTTGTTTCAAAGTGTAGGAAAATTTACATAACATTAAAGGGCAAGTAAAAGATGTCTGTGACACTGACATTCTTAACCTGGGGACTATTGTATTAGCATTTTCTTTTTTTGTCCATTTTCTCTTATGCATTTTTATATAAAGTTCAGTATTTTATATACTGTGACACTGACATGTCATATGCAATAATGGTGGACAGTGTTTGATGGAGCTCTTAAATTAAAACAAGCTCAGAAACAGGAGTGGCATCCACTTTTGAAATAGCTTGCCTCTGGAAACTCTATGAACTTAGAGAAATGATTAAAGCCATGTGTGTTCAGGACTTTCATTCATAGGGTCGCTACAAGTCATCTACAACTCAACGGACCCCAACAACACCAATAACACCAACTCTATCTATCTATCTATCTATCTATCTATCTATCTATCTATCTATCTATCCACTCTCTCTCTCTCTCTCCTCCTCCCCCCTGCTTTTCCCTTGTAACATTGTTCTTAAACATTTTCTATGCGGTTTCAAACTCTATCTATATATCTTTAATGGCTACATAATTTTCCAAGGCATTTGACTATGTGGATCACAATGAATTGTGGCTATCCTTGAAAAAAATGGGAATCCCAGAACACTTGATTGTACTCATGTGAAACCTATACTTGGACCAAGAAGCAGTCATCAGAACAGAGCAAGGAAACACTACATGGTTCAAAACCAAGAAAGGAGTGTGTCAGGGATACATCCTTTCTCCGTTTAACAGATTATTCAGAAGACTGGACTCTGTGAAGAAGAATGTGGCATCAAGATTGGAGAAAGACTTATCTGTGTAATGCTGGTGACATAACCTTGCTTGTTGAAACTGAGGAAGACCTGAAGTGTTTGCTGTAGAAGGTCAAGGACTGAAGTCTCCAATATGGACTGAAGCTTAACATCAAGAAAACAAAGAGTGTCACCACCGAGTCAATTGGTAGCACCTTGATATATGGAGAGGAGATTCAGATTGTGGACAATTTCAGCTTACTTGGTTCTACAGTCAATACCCTTGGCACCAGCAGTCAGAAAATCAAAAGGCAGATTGGATTAGAAAAGTCTGCTGTCAGAGACCCCTCCAGAGCAGCAGTGTCAGTCTGGAGAGTAAGGTGTATGCTCTTCACAATTACTTGTTACACATCAGAAAGATGGACAAAGAATAAGGATGATTAAAGAAGAATTGATACCTTTGAGTTGTGATGCTAGAGAAGAGTATTGAATATCCCATGGACTGACAAAAGAACAAACAGGTCTGCTCTGGAGTGGGTGAAGCCAAGTTGCTTCTGAGAGGTAAGAATTTTGAAATTCTGTCTCATATACTTTGGAAATGTTGCCAGGAGGGACCAATCTTTGGAGAAGGACATCATGTTTAGAAGGGTAGAGGGACAGTGCAAGAGAGGAAGGCTCAAGATGAGATGGACTGACACAGTAACTGAGATAATGAGGGTAGATGTGTCAGAAACAGTGAGACTGGGTCTGGTTAGGGGAGGGTTCAGAGTACATGGCTGTCGCCATAAGTCGCAGTTAACTAAATGCACATAACAACAACAATAACATATTTATCCAGGGAGCTCTGGTGACAGAATGGTAAGGAGTTGTGCTGTCAACCCAAAGGCACGTAGTACGAATCCACCAGCTTCTCCATGGAAGAAAGGTGGGGACTCTCTTTTTGTGAGATTTATAGCCTTTGAAAACCTACTGAAGGATTTGCTATGAGTTGGTCCTGACATGATGGCACCTAGCAACAACAACAACAACAACCACCACATACCATTTCCTATTCTATTCTATTCTATTCTATTCTATTCTATTCTATTCTATTCTATTCTATTCTATTCTATTCTATTCTATTCTATTCTATTCTATTCTATTCTAT
>NW_006399814.1:13253574-13256220 GCF_000299155.1 Elephantulus edwardii
TGCATTTGAGCTGTGATGCTGGAGAAGAGTATTGAATACATGATGGACTGCACGAGGGAAAAACCAGGTTTGTTTTGGAGAGGGTGAAATCAGGCTGGCCCTTGGAGGCAAAGATTTTGAGGCTTAATCTGACATATCTTGGAAGTGTTGCAGGGAGGGACCAGTCCTTTGAGAGGGACATCATGTTTGGAAGGATGGAAGGACAGCACAAGAGAGGAATATTCTCAGTGAGATAGACTGATTGACTGACTAGGGTAATGAGGGTAGGTGGTAGGTATGTCAGAGACAATAAGGTTGGCACAGGGTAGAGCAGGTTTCAGGGCTATTGTATGTAGGGTCACTATGAGTCAAAAGAGAATAGATGGCACATAACAATAACATCATCATAATTTATAATCTTTGATGAACTCCTTCTTGAAATATATTCCACTTTAAGAGAGGCTTGTTGTTGTTAGGTACCATCGAGTTGTAGACAACTCATAGCAACCCTATGAACGAAAGACCTGAACACTGTTCATATAGTTTCCAGAGGCAAGCCATTTCAGAAGTGGATGCTACTCCTGCTTCCAAGCTTGTTTTAATCAGGAAGCTCCACCAAACGCTGTCCACTGTGGATAACCATCATCACATTTGGCACATCAATGTCACAGTGTTTAGCATCACAGCAACAATGAGTTACCTCTGTAGAGCAATGCACAAATCAGTGCTATACCACCTATGAAAGTTCTATACCGCTTAAGAAAGGCTTATGAGCTAAAAAATCTCTAAATTCATTTTACTGTGTAAAACCAATGTGGCACATGAAGAAATGCTCAAAATCACTGGCAGTAAGAGAGATGCAAATCAAAACCACAATGTGATACCATCTCCCCTCAATAGCAGTTGAACAGGCAAATAAGTTGAACAGGACAATAAGTAACAAATGTTGAAGATGATGTTGTGAGATGGGAACTCTTATCCACTGTTGGTGGGATAGTAAAATGGTATAACCACACCGGAAGGCAGTTTTGCATTTCTTCAGAAAGCTGATCATAGAAATTCCTTAAGATCCAGCTATTCCACTGCTTGGAACATACCTGGAGAAAAATGAGAACTGAGGCACAAACAAACATTTTTACACGGATGTTCATAGCAGCTTTATTCACCATTGCAAGAACATGGAAACAGCCCATATGTCTAGCCACAATCAAAGGGATTAAGGAATTATCATATATTCACATGACAGAATACTATGCCACATGCAGAAATAATAATTTTGCAAATCATTGCCTGAGTTGGGAGGGACTGAAGAGCATTAATGCTGAGTGAACTAACTCAGTCACATAAGGACAAATACTGCATAAGACCATTATTGTAGAATGTGTATGAGGATCTAAGACGGGGATGGTGGGAGGAGTGGGGTGAGGATGGGTGTGTGTGTGTCGAGGTGTTAATCATAGGATCACACAATTTGATCGATGAAGGGAGGGGGAAGATAATGAAATGGGAATAATTCTGTGTGAAAAAACAACGTATATAAACTTTGTAACTAACCAATATGAAAAAGGTGACCTCTATTTCCCTTGTGTTGTAGATTGAATTATGTCTTCCTTCAATATGTTGTAAATCCTAACTTCTATACTAAGGACTGAGGGAGCTCTGGTGGCCTACGGATAAGAACCTGCACTGCAATCTCAAAAGCATGTGGCTTAAACCTGCCAGATGCTTCATGGGAGAAGGATGGACAATCTCCTCCCATGCAATTAACTGCCACTAAAAACCTACTGAAGGTTCAGCTATGGATCAGTTCCAACTCAAATGTACTCAATAACATACAAAGGACTATTATCTTTAAAAGTCAGAAGACTGACTCCACCAACTGCTCTTTGAGAGAAAGCTAGTCTCTTCCTGTAAACATGGACAGACTCAGTGACTTGCAGGAAAGTCTCTATAAATTAACTAGACTTGATACCAAGGGACTATATAGCAAGTGGGTAAATTAAGGGGCAGATGAATGAGGCTTGTCAAGGATAAGGCAGTAGGGTTTCCACTCAGGTCAACTAGGAGAATGGGACAGCCCGAAGCTGAGAGAGTAGAGTTGTCATTCTACTGACAGGTTTGGAGGGTGGAGCTGAAGCTGAGGGTTCTTCATGAAGAATCTAGAGATTTTGGTGAACAATCAGAGTCTAAAGGGTGAAATAATTTCCCACATGATTTTGGAGACCAAAGAATTATTTTCAAGCCTTGAGAGCTAATAGCAATTGTTTTTCTGGGTTTTGGACTTCCCTGATGCCTGCTATCCCCTTTTCTTCACTTTTTTGGTATATATTGGAAATAGCAATTTTGTGCCTGCTTTGTCACTGTACTTTGGAAACAAATGACTTGTCAAGTATATTTCACAGATTTACAGTTGAAAGTAAATTTTGCTTCAGAATGGCAGGTGCATCAAGTACCACCCACCACTTGTCTGTCAGTTTACTGTGCTTTGGTAGCTTACATGTTGCTGTGATGTCAGAAGCTATGCCATTGGTGCTTCACATACTAGCAGGGCCACTGCTGGTGGACAGGTTCCAGGGGATCTTTCAAAATAAGAAACAGAACTAGCCATGTTGTTGTTGTTGTTGTTATGTGCCGTCGAGTTGCCTGCAACTCATAGCGACCCTATGT
>NW_006399814.1:13257900-13262081 GCF_000299155.1 Elephantulus edwardii
CCCGTGCTGCCTTTTGAAATCTTCTATTCAACTCTTTAGTATCTTGAATTCTTCCCTGTGCTTTGGCTACTCTGCACTCCAGTGCAATTTTCAGATTCTCTTCTGACATCCATTTTGGTCTTTTAGCAATGGAACATTGTTAATAGTGCAAGAAGATGGGTCCCTCAAGGCGTAAAGTACTCAAAATATGACTTGGGAAGAGTTGCCTCTTCAAATTTGTTGTTGTTAAGTGCTGTTGAGTCAAGAACAACTCACAGTGACAACAGATCTGAAACCTGCCTTAAATAATACCATACTTATCTCTGACATACTTGAGCTCATTGTAGCAATCACTGTGTCAGTCTATCTGGTTGAGGATCTTCCTTTCATTCACTGACCCTCCACTTTTTCAGGTATGATATCGCTCTTCAAGGAATGCTAACAACATGCTCAAAATATGTGAGATGAAGGTTTGTCACCTTTGCCTCCAAGGGACACTCTGGCTGTGTTCTCCAAGATGTATCTGTTTGTTCTTTGGGCAGCCCATAAGATATTCTACTCATTTTCAATGCCGGAACTCAAAGGTATCAATGCTTCTTTTGTCCTTCTCATTTGTTGTTTTTCTTTCAGGTGCATAGTAAGTGATTGAAAAGACTATGGCTTGAATTGGGTGTACCTTAGTCTTCAAACTAACATTGCTACTCCTCAGTAATCTGAAGATGTCCTTGACTGCAGACTTTCCCAATGCAATATATCTTCTGATCTCCTGACTGGTGATACAAAGGGTGTTGATTGCGTATTCAAGCAAGAGGAAGTCATTGAGTGTTTCAATCTTTTCTTTTTCTATCATGATGTTACCTAATGGTCCAGTGGTAAGAAATTTTGTCTTCTTTGTGTTGAGATGCAATCCATATTGAAGGCTTTGGTCTTCTACAGGAAGAGCGTCACATCTTCCTCACTTTCAGCAAGCAAGGTTGTGCTATATGCATTACTCAGGTTGTTGATGAATTTTCCTCCAGTCCTGATTCCACATTTTTCTATAGAATCCATCTTCTTAAATGATTTGCTCAGAATACAGATTAAATAGATATGGAGATAAGATACAGCCCTGATGCACACCCTGCCTAGTGTTCCCTTCTCTGCTTTTATAATAGCCTTTTTGTCTGTGATATGGAAATTCTCAAAATAGATTATACTATAATGACACAGATACAGTAAAACATTCAGTCGATGAATGATCTTCATTTGCTGATGTAGCATGACATAAAATGAGATGAAGCAACTGCAATTATCTGTTAATAATTGGAATGCAGAATATAAAAAATATTAATCTGGAAAATTTGGAGTTATAAAAAAAATGAAACGGAATACATAACGATCAATATTCTAGACATTTGTCAGCAGCAATGGATGATAGCGATAATTTTGAATCAGACAATCATATGATCTACTATGCCAAGAATGACAAATTGAAGAGGAATGATGTCATATTCATTGTCAAAAAGAACATTTTAAGATTTTCCCTTAAGTACAATTCTGTCAGAGATAGAATAATATCCATACTCATTCAAAGAAGAACTGTTAATATGACTATTATTCAAATACATGCATTAACAGCTAAAACTAAAGATGAAAAAAATTAAGGATTTCTACTAACTTCTGCCATCTAAAATTGATCAAGCATGCAATAAAGAGGCATAACTAAAAATTGGTAACTGAAATGCAAAAACTAGAAACAAAGAAATATTAGCTGATAGTTGAAACTATATGTAACTGTATGACACCTGTGGCTGAGCCCTTAAGTTGCACAGAGGAGGACGAACAGTGTCAAGCAGGCACTAGAGACTGGAATGTAGAATGTGAGAAGCATGAATGTAGAAAAATTGGACATTGTTAAGAGAGAAATGGAATGCAAAAATATTAAATATTTTGCATTGGTGAAGTGAGATGAATAGGCTTGGTTCATTTTGAATCAGACAGTCATATGGTCTACCATGCCAGAAATGAAAAGATGAGGAAAAATTGGGTCATATTCATAGTTTAATAGATCACTTCAGATCCATCCTGAAATACAATGTTAGCAACAGGATAATAACCATACACTACAAAATACACCTCTTAATGCACCATTATTCTTATGCACCAACAACCAGAGCCAAAGAAGAGGAAATAGATAATTTCTACCAACTTTTGCAGTCAGAAATTAATTGAACATGCAACCAGGATGCACTAATAATAATGTGTGGCTGGAATGCAAAAGCTAGTAACAGAGAAGAAGGATCAGTAGTCAGAAAACATGGGCTTGGTGACAGAAATGAAGCTGGGGATAAAATGATAGAATTTTGTATAGTCAATGATTGATTGATTCATTGCAAATATCTTTTGTAAGAAACATAAATGGTGACTATATACATGGACCTCACCTGATGGTCTATACAGGAATCAGATTGACTACATCTATTGAAAGAATTGTTGGAGAAGCTCAATATCAGCTGTGAAAACTAGGCCAGTTGCTGATTGTGGAAGAGACAATCAACTACTCATATGCAAGTTCAAACTGAAGATAAAGAAAATTAAATGTACTCCACAAGAACCAAAACTTAACCTTTACTCTATCCTACTTGAATTACAAAAAACCATCTCAGGAACAGGTTGGAGGACTTGGACACTAAGCTAACGCCTGATGATCTTTGGGCAGATATAAAGAATATTATCCATGAAGAATGCAAAAGGTCATTACAAAGACAAAGGACGAAGAAAGGACCAACATGGTTGTTGGAACAGACTCTGAATAATAGTTAAAGAGCTGAGAAACCAAAGCAAAAGAAAGAAACCAGGAAGTGAAAGAACTGAGCAGAAGATTTCAAAGGGCAGCTAAGGAGGACAAAACAAAGTATTATAATGAAATGTGCAAAATGCTGGAATCAGAAAATCAAAAGGGCCAAACTTGCTCAACATTTCTTAAGCTGAAGGAACTGAAGGACAAATTCAAGCCTAGAGTTGCAACACTTAATGATGCCATGGGCATAATATTGAATGACTCAGGAAGCATCAAAAGAAGATGGAAGAAATACATAGAGTCACTGTACCAAAAATAATTGGCTGACACAGAACAATTTCATGAAACAGCATATTACCAAGAGGCAGTGGTGATGAAAGAGGAAGTTCAAGCTGTTCCTGAAAGAATTAGGAAAAAACAAGCTCCAGGAACTGTTGGAACATCAATTGACAAATTTCAATGAACAGATACAATCCTGAACGTGCTCATCAGGCTATACCAAGAAATCTGGAGGGCAACCACTTGGCCAAATAACTGGAAGAGACCCATATTTGCTCCCATTCCAAAATACGGTGATCTGACAGAATGTGGAAATTATCGAATAATATCCCTAAAACCACATGCAAGCAAAGTTCTTCCTGAAAATAATCCAAAAATGATTAGAACAGTACATTGACAGAGAACTACTAGAAATATAAACTATGTTTAGAAGAGTCAGTGGTACTTGGAATATCCTTGCAAATGTTAGATGGAACTTGGCTGAAAGCAGAGAGTATCTGTATTTCATTGACTATATAAAGGCATTTGATTGTGTGGATCACAGTATATTGTGGCTAATCTTGAGAATAAGGGGAATCTCAGAACACTTGATTGCACTCCTGTGAAACCTATGCTTGGACCAGGGCGCAGAGGACAGAACAAAGTGAGAAAACACTGCATAGTTCAAAATCAGGAAAGGAGTGTATCAGGAATGCATCCTATCTTCATACTTTTTCAATTTACATGTGGAACAGATCATTCAGGAGGCTGGGTTTTATGAAGAGGAATGTGGCATCAGGATTAGATGAAGAGTTATCAACAACATGCACTATGCAGATAATATGAACATGCTTGTTGAAACTGAGGAGGATCTGAAGAATTTGCTGCAAAGAGTCAAGGAGTGTAGTCTGCAATATAGTTTGAAGCTCTGTATAAAGAAAAAGATTCTCACCTCTGGACCAATTGGCAGCATCATGATAGATGAAGAAGAGATTGAGAGTGTTAACAATTTTAGCTTGCTAGGTTCCACAGAGACAGGAGATGGGACACATCCCTGACATATGCTCTTCCCAAGTTTGAACCATGCAGTGTTTCCCTGCTCTGTTCTGATGACTGCTTCTTGGTCCAAGTATAGATTTCTCATTATAATGATCAAGTGATCTGG
>NW_006399814.1:13263286-13264980 GCF_000299155.1 Elephantulus edwardii
TGACTCGCAAGCGACTTGATGGCACACAACAACAACAAGTTCACAGTCAACACTCTTGGCACCATCTAACAGACAAATTAGGAAAATCTGCTATCAGGAACGTCTCCAGAGTGCTAAAGAGCAGTGATGTCAGTCTAGAGATTATGATGCATTTCTAGACTAGATCCATGCCATGGTCCTTGCAATTACCTGTTATGCATCAGAGAGCTGGAAAATGATCGAAGAGGTCAGAAGAAGAATCAATGTCTTTGAGTTATGGTGCTATAAAAGAGTATTGAACATACCATGGACAGCCAAGAGAACTAACATATCTGTCCTGAAAAGGGGAAAGCCAAGCTGTTCTTTGGAAGCAAGGATTCTGAGGGTCCATCTCAGATACTTAGGGCATGTTACCAAGAGGGATAGATCCGGTCCTAGGAGAAGAACATCGTGCTTGGAAAGGTGGAGGGACAGCACAGAAGAAGAAAACCTGGATGAAGGGTTTGAGAGACAGTGAGATTGGCCCAGGGTAGCGCAGGGTTCAGAGCTATTGTGCACAGGCTTGCTATGAGTTGCTATTGACTCGATGGCACATAACAACAACAGTTGAAACTATAGCCATAGTAACAAAAATAGCACTATAGATCAAATGATAGAATTTTGTACAATGATTTGTTAATGGCAAAAAATTTTTAGAAAACATAAGGAGCAACTATACATTTGGACCTCACCTGATGGACTACAAAAGGCATCAAATTGTCTCCACATGGTGGAAAAGCTCAATCTTAACAGAATAAGGCGGGAGGTCAACTGTGGAGCAGACCATCACTTGTTTATATGTAAATTCAAACTGAAACTGAAGAAAATGCCAAATTTAGAATTTATTTAATCTAAACTTAAAAACCATCTCAAGGGGAAAAAAATGCTCTATTGAGCACTAATGACTATAGACCAGACATGTTGTGGGATGGAATCAAGAACTACATTCGTGAAGAAAGCAAAAGGCTATTAAAAAGACAGAAAAGACCAGAAGAGATTCTGAAATTTTATCTGCAACAAAGAAAAACTAAAGCAAAAGGAAGAACTAATGAAATAAGAGAGCGAGACAGAAGATTTCAAAGGGTGACTGAAGAAAACAAAGGACAAATATTGTGATAACATGTACTATGACTTGGAGTTAGAATACAATACAGGAAGAAGATGCCCGACATTTCTTAAGCCGAAAGAAATGAAGAACAAATTCAAGCTTCAAGGTATAATACTGAAAGATCGTTGTTGTGTGCCCTCGAGTTGGAACTGACTGATAGCCGACACTCTGATGGAATTTCAGAGACAATAAATTGCATGAGATGAGATTGCCCATCTTTTCCCCCTGAAATATTCTTGTTGTTATATGTGGTTGAGTCATGAGTGACTCATAGTTACCCTATGCACAACAATTCTGAACCCTGCCCTTTCCTGAGCAGATCTCACTGTATGGGACACACCTTCCCCTACAGCCGTAGACATTGTGTCAGTCTATCTTCCAGGGTCTTTCTTTCCTGTATTGTTAATCCACCCTTCCAAGCATGATGTTCTTCTCCAAGGACTGGTCCCTCCTGACAACATGCTCAAAGTATGTGTGAAGGAGCTTTAAAATCCTTGCCTCCAAGGAGCAGCTTGGTTTTATCCTGTACAGGACTGGCATGTTTGTTCTCTTCATAGTCCATGGTATG
>NW_006399814.1:13265965-13271946 GCF_000299155.1 Elephantulus edwardii
GCTGTTGTGCATAGGGTCGCTATGAGTCGGAAACGACTCGACGGCACATAACAACAACAACAACAAGGTTAAGAAGGTTGGAAGACAACTATCTGGCCAATTGACTGGAAGAGAGTCATATTTGTGCCCTTTCCAAAAAAAGTTGACCCAATAGAATATGAAAAATATCAAACAATATAATATTTCACACAGGTAAAATTTTACTAAAGGTTATTCACCAGCAGCGAGAGCTACTAGAAATTCAAGTAGAATGAAAGGTATCATTGCTGATATCAGGTGGATATTAGCTGAAAACAGATAATATAAAAAAGAAATTTACTTGTGCTTTGTTGGTTATGCAAAGACATTCATCTGTGTGGATCATAATAAATTATATATAACATTGAGAAGAGTTGGAATCTCAGAATACTTAATTGTGCTCCTGAGGAAACTGTACATGAAACAAGAAGCTGTCCTTTGAGAAGAATAAGGAAATAGTGCATGATTTAAATTTAGGTAAAGTGTGCTTCATCAATGTTGTGTCCTTTCACTATACCTATTCAACACATACACTGAACAAATCTGAGAAGCTGATCTGTATGAAAAAGAAAATAACATCAGATTTGGAGGATAAGTCATTAAACAACCTGTGCTACACAAAGACACAACCTTGCTTGCAGTAAGTGAAGAGTACTTGCAACACTTACTGAAGAAGATCAAAGGCTACAGCATTCAATATGAATGACAGGTCAGTATAAAGAAAGCAAAAATCCTCCCAAATGGATCAATTGATAACACCATGATAAATGGAGAAAAGACTGAAACTGTCAAGGATTTCATTTTACTTGTCTGCAACCAACATCTATGGAAGCAGCAGTAAAGAAATAAAAAGGGGTATTGATCTGGGCAAAACTGTGGTCAAGGACCTCTTTAAAGTACTAAAGAGCAAGTATGTCAACTTAAAGACTATGGTGCACCTGAGCTATGCCATGGTATCTTCACTGTGCTCAATGAGTAAAGAAAATTGAAGAATTCATGTGTTTAAATAGTTGTGAAAAATATCGAACGCTCTATTGTGGAGGCAAAAAATTTAACAAATCTTTTCTGGAATAGGAGTATCCAGAGTGCTCCTCAATGAAAAGGAGCACTCCTCAACTCACACAATTTGGGCGTGCTATCAGGATGGGTCAGTCCCCTGAAGAAGACAACATGCTGGGAAAAGTGGAAGGTCAGAGAAGGAGAGAGAGACTCTCCACAAGATGAGCTGACACAATTACTACAATAAAGGGCTTAAGCAGAGCAGAGATTATGAGGATAACGTAGGATCGGACAAGCTATTGATTGACCTATTGTAAACAAGTTTACTGTGAATCAGAGTTGACTCAACAACGCTTAACAAAGCACCTATATTGAACTTAGATGATTCAGGATATTAAAATCTGGGTTTAGACTTCAATTTTTGGGGTCCAAAGGATAGCATAGTATGGTTTGAATTTTGTCTTCTTAATGATTAATATAAATCCTAATCCCTATGTCTGGTAGGGAGCTCTGGTGCCTTAGTGGTAAGGAATTGGTCTGCCAACCGAAAGGTATGTAGTTTGAATCCACCACCAGCTTCTCCATAGAAGATGGACAATCTCCTCCTGTGTGATTTACTGTCTCTGAAAACCCACTGGAGGGTCAGCTGTGGGGCAGTTCCAACTTGATGGTACTCAACAGCAGCATGCCTGTGATAGGGGTCTCTGGTGGCATAGTCTGTAGCGTGTGCTGCTAACCATAAGGCTGTCTCTGTTGCTGTTGTTGTTAGATGCTGTGGTTTGGAGTATGACTCACAGTGATCACAACAGATTTATACCCTGTCCTATTCTGTGCCATCCTCACAATCTCTGACACACTCGAGCCCATTGGTGCAGTCACTGGTCAATTTACCTTATTGAGAACCTTCCTCCTCTTTGCCATCCCTCAATTTTCCCTATCACGTTGTCCCTCTCCAAGCAATAACCTCTTCTAGTAACATGCCCAAAATATATTTGCCACCTTTGCCTCCAAAGAACTCTCTGGCTGTACTTCTCTAAGACATATATGCCTGATCTTTGCAATTTATGGGATATTCAATATTATTCTCCAACATCACAATTCAAAGGAGTCAATTCTGCTGTCATCCTTATTTATTGTCTAGCTCTCAGCAGCATAGCAAGTGAGTGAAAAGACCATGGTCTGAATCAGGTACACCTTAGTCCTCAAAACAGCATCATTGCTCTTCAACAATTTGGACAGATCCCTGACTGAAGACTTTCCCAGTGCAATACATTTCCTGATCTCCTGACTGCTGGTCCCAAGTGTATTGATTATGGATCCAAGTAAGATGAAGTCACTGACAGTTTCAGTCTTTTCTCTATCTATCATGATAGTGGTTCAAATTTACGAGTCACCCCTCAAGAGAGAAATGGGTACTCTCTTCCTGTTAAGATTTATAGCCTTGGAGGCCTGATGTAGGTCATTATGAATCAAATTGATGACAGTGAGTTTGGGTTAATACCTGCAGTTAAAGTAGCTCTGGTGGCATGATGAATTATGTATTAGACCAGTCAGCAGTTTAAACCAATAGCTGCTATAGAGTTTGGTGGTCTGAGAGAGGGGTGAAGGAATTAGGAAAGATTCAATGGGGACCTGAAAAGACGGGGTAGGCATAGACCAACGGTGATTAATTTTATAAAACACAATGTCCATGAATAATTGTGTGGAACAATGTGAATAGAAGAATGTGTGAAACACAATGTACATGCATGAAACACAATATATATATATATATATGAATTTTACATGCAAATCAAAATATAGTAAAAATAAAAGTTTTTTAGCCTTAGAAATTCAATGCAGAGTGGCTCTAAGTAGGAGTCTAGTTGATGGCATCAGGTTTTGGTTTGATGTGTTCCTGTGGGTATAGTAATTTGGGGGAGTAGGTTTTCTTTATTATTTTAATTTAACTCAAAACTCAAATGCACTGTTTTGGAATCTGAATCCACTCAGAGATCACCCTCCAGCAGGTTTTCCAATGGCTGAAAATCACATAGATGATCACAACTTCCCTGCTGCCTATCATTTTTCTCATGGAGTTGCTGATTGATTCAAACTGCCATGGTCTTTGGGTTAGTTACACAACTCCCTATGGACTGTGCTCTTATTTTAACAGTTGTTCCTCAAGATGACTGCAACCCATAGTGTCCCTATGAACAATAGACTGGAACCATCTCAAACATCTTTGAACCCATTGTGACATCACTGCCATTCTATCTTTTTGAAGACTCTCCTCTCTCCCATGGACTCCCTATCTTTCCCAGCATGTATAAAGTGTGTGAGACATAGTTTCACCATCCTTGCCTCTAATGAACACTCTGTTTGTGCTTCTTCCAAGACAGATTTCTTTGTTCTCTTGGCAGTTCGTTTATATTCAATACATTTCACCAAAATCACGGTTTAAAAGTATGCATTGCAAATTATTACCTAACTTGGGAGGGACTGGAGAGCATTATGCTGAGAGAAATAACTCAGTCCCACAAGGATAAATACCATATAAAACCATTACTGTAGAATGATTATAAGGATCCAAGAGGGATAGGAGGGGCTGGAAGCAGAGGGATGTGGATGTGCAGGGAGAGGGGGTGATTAATCATGGGGTTGTATAGTTTGATGGGTAGGGAAGTGTGGGAAATTGAAAAAATTTGTTCTTGAAAACAGTGTATTCAAATTTTGTAAATAACCTAGTAGAAAATGAAAAAAAAAAAAACCACCCCAAACCCAAAAGTATGCATTGTTCTTCAGTCTTCCTTATTCATTGTCCAACTTTTAGTTGTGCGGGAAACACTTGATAAAACTTGGTTTGCATGTGGCATATTAGTCTTTGAACTCATATCCTTGCTTGTTAGCACTTTGGAGAGGTCCTTGATAGCAGATTTCCCCAATCAGCATGTCTTGATTTCTTGACTGTCACTACCCTGGGTGTTGGTTGTGGATCCAAGTCAATTGAAGTCATTTACAAACTCACTCCTTTCTCTCTTCATCATTATGTTGCCTATTGGTCCAGTGGTAAGGATTTTTGTTTTCTTGATGTTGAGATGTAATTCATATTGAAGGCTATAGTCTTTGATCTTTTGCAGTATTTTTATTAGGCAATATTAATTAAGGTTGCATTTTAAAGAAATCCTTTTTGTGATACAAGAAAAGTAGATTTTTGACGTATAAAAAAACCCTGATTAAGCAAGCAGCCAGAAAGCAGAGTTGTGGGAAGAGAAATATTTATCCACATGGGATTTTGTTTTGGATGAAACATTCTTCTAGGTCACATAGCCCCTGGTCTGTCGATTTGCAGACGCTGAGAAACAGAAAATGAAGAAATGAGCACTTTCTGCTAGAGCTGATGGAGAGTGATAGCCTTCTCCTACAGCCAGTGTTGTGAACTTCGGCTTCTGGCCTCCTAAACTCTAAGAGAATGAATTTCTGCTTGTTAAAACTGTCCACTTGTGATAGTCCTATTTCGGCATCACTAAGATAACTAAATCACCCAGTGAATCTTCCATAAGTCTTGCAACACAGCGGTTGTGTTAGTATCCCCATATCTAGAGTAGTGGCTAGCACAGGCGGTACCGTCAGTGTGTGTGTGTGTATTTGTGTGTGTGCTGCCTGATAAGGAAGCTGAAGCATTGCAGAACTGGACTACTTGTACCCCCTCTGGAAGTGATTAATATAGAATAAATTGGACCATTAAAACTAGAGGCCATTTATTGCCAGGATAAACCATTTAAGTGCCACTTGCTGGATATACACAACTTCACAATAAAATAATTTATAACAGCATGAAAATTCCCATATCAGATCCTGAGAGTTTCATGTTGTTGTTATCTACCATCAAGTTAGATCCAATCCATAGCTTACTCAAAAGGGGTTTCAGAGGCAGGACATTGCATGAGAGGAGACTGCCCATCTGTCTCCTGCAGAGAAGCTGGTAGGTTAAAATCCTGTACTTTTCTGTTGGTAGTGCAGTTCCTTACCAAAAGCCAGGAGGCACTATTCCTTGGAGAAGGACATCACGCTTGAAAAGGTAAAGCAGAGAAAGACTCTCAGTGAGATGGACTGACATAGTGACTGCAGCAATGGTCTCAAGCGTGTCAGAGCTGATGAATACGGCACAGGGTGGGACAGGGTTTCAGATCTGTTGTTCCTGGAGCTTCTGTGAGTCATACTTAATGGTACCTAACAACAAGAACAGTTCAGCATAGACCTTGTTCCTTTCTCTGGAAAACCTTTATATTCAGCCTATCAATCATTTTCTGATCTGAAATCAGAGAAGGACGTTTCTAGAGATACATTCTCTGAATGATCAGGTCCAGGCAGAGCCTGGTGGCTTGGCCTCCTAAGTGCCTCTTGTGGGTAGTCAATGAGGCTTTCTGCCGATCCCTCCTTGACTGTTGCTGCTGGGTGCCATTGAGTTGATTCTGACTCTTAGAAACTCCACATGACAGAGTGGAATTGCCCTATAGGATTTTCTAGGCTGAAATCTTTATAGGAGCAAAAAAGTCAAGCTTAAAAATAAACAAACAACAAAACAAAATAAAACAAAACAAAAAGTCAAGATCTGAACCTAAGGTCTCTGGCTCTAGAGCCTATATTCTAAATCATGACATTAAGTGTTTAAGCCTTATGTAGTTTTTACTGAATATCAGCTGGCCGAGTGGACAGAAAATTATGCTACCAAGCCAAAGGTAGGTGATTTTAATCTGCGGCCCTCAGGCCTGGTTTTGTTTTGGGTGAAACATTCTTCTAGGTCATATAGCTCTGGTTTGTCGATTTGCTGTACAGAAGTAACTCGTGGTTGCTGTGAAGTTGAACACTGTGACACTGATGTGTCAAATGTGATAATGGTTACCCATGGTGGACAGTGTTTGGTGGAGCTCCCCGATTAAAACAAGCTTAGAAGCAGGAGTGGCAACCACTTCTGAAATAGC
>NW_006399814.1:13272046-13279742 GCF_000299155.1 Elephantulus edwardii
CTGATGTGTCAAATGTGATAATGGTTACCCATGGTGGACAGTGTTTGGTGGAGCTCCCCGATTAAAACAAGCTTGGAAGCAGGAGTGGCATCCACTTCCGAAATAGCGTGCCTCCAGAAACCCTATGAACCCGGAAAAAGGAAGAAAGTTATACAGGTGTCCGGGTCTTTAGTTCATAGGGTCATTATGAGTCGCCTACGACTCGATGGAACTTCACAACAACAACAATAACAACAACAATAACCACCCAGATAAACCACTCCAACATACACATATATAGTAAACCAAAGTGTGTGTGTGTGTGTGTGTGTGTGTGTGTGTGTGTGTGTGTGTATATTCTTGTGGGGGCAGTAGGTGGATTCAAACTGCCAACCTTTAGACTTAACCATTAGTCCACTAGATTCCTGACTTCTCCTATAGGCCTCATTTTCTCTTTCTTTTGCTCTTTGAAATGAAAGTGTCCATATTAGGTAGAACCTTCGCAGCAAACTGGTAAAAGCTCCAAAGAGTAATTTAAGAGAAGCAAAAGAAGGAGCTAGCACCAGTGAGGAGCCATTACTTACCCCTAGGCTGGAAGGAAGGAGCCGTTATTAGAACTCAGAGCTGTTGTATGAGAAAGACTCCCAAGCAGAATCTTAAACAGTTATGCTAAGCTGAATTTCGATAAAGAAGAAACTGGGATCAAACACCTTGCTACCTTTTTTCTCCTATTTTCTAATCTCTTGCTGGTTCTTCCCATTGGCAAACCCAACCAGAAAGCAGAAGAGAAGGGGACTCTGGTAATAAAGTCCACCTAGGTCATCTAACTAGGGCAGAAACCTCAAGGGTAGAGAAGGGTGGGTATCAGAAGTGGATGACGGATGGAAAGTACTCAACACATCAACACCAAGTAAACACAAAGTTCTACAAGGAATTATATCTTAGTGGGATGATGTTGATTCAGTTATTATTTCTCTCATCAGAAATCTAAATAAAGTGCTTGTCTCAACTGGTATCTTTCATATATATGGTTGGGATAAAAAGGAAGAAAAAATTAACATAAAGCCAATGTACTATATTTTAGTGCGTATGTACAATCTACTTCTGTAGCTGGGCTCAGGTAGATGCTGAAAAGCTTCATTCTGGTTTTCATAAGCATTCTATGCTCTTCTCATCCATTGTCAGCACTTTGGCTGGCTGGCTTATTTTTGTTAACCTGATAGTGTGCCTCAGAGCTCTATTTTCAAAGGATCAAGATATTGGGAAGTACATGTTTTGCCTTTGTTCCTGTAACCATGGGTACTTTGTTCACAGGCCAACTACTCACGTATTGCGGTGAGTGGGGAGAAAAGGAGACTGACATACACAGTGGCAAATGTATCTGATTAAATGAAAGCTCTGTGTTGAGGGCTTATGGGACCCATGGATGTTTTCATGCCCACTTTGTACTTACTTTAAGTGGTCCTTCTTCACAACTATCTTTGTTATCTATGTCTCAATCTCATTTTATGTTGATCAGCCATCAACCAGCTGGTGACTGACTATAAATCAGTGTAGACTGATCAGATAGTGTATCTCCTTTCATGTGATGTGAGCCATCAAACACATTTCCCCAAATTTCTGTGTATGGAGAATTTTCCTTCACAGTTTTGTTGCAGGGCCACCTGAAGTGGCATTGCAATATGTTGAGCATTCACTTCTGACTGTGCCAGCATACTATGAACTCGTCTGGAAACCAGGTCTTGCTTTTTCCTCTTCGGTCTATTGATTGAAGAGGCTCTGGTGGTGCAGTGGTAAGTGGCTCAGCTGGTAGCTGAAGGTACCATTACCTGGGAGAAAGATGTAGCAAAATCTGCTTCTGTAAACACTTATATCCAGGAAAACTTTTGGGAGACAGTTTACTCTGTAGTAGAAGGTCACTGTGAGTCAGAAGAGACTAAAAAACAATGAGTTTTAAATTTTTTTTTTTAATCATCGGGAACTCCCTGTGAGATATAAGTGTAGGCTGAAGATGTGGTAAAAGTACAGTACCAAGAGTCAAGCCATCTAATGCTTAATTTACTCTTACTCTCTGGATCTATTAAGACTTGATCTTGTTTCTTTTACATTTGAAAGAGAGGAGCGAACTGGACGGGGGGGGGGGGGCTGGGCAGGGAGAAAAGTGCAGCAATGAATGAATGGAAATCCAAAATCTCTGTAAATGTTCATTAAAATTATTAAAAAAAGAAGATGGAAAGAATAAACTTCAATAAATAACAAATTAACATAGGGGAAAAAAAGACTTGATCTTAACATTATTTCCATCTGACAGCAGAATTCTATTGTGTACTCCACATGCTGTGATTCAGTGGGTCGTAAAACACGCAGTACATGATGGGTGGTTTGTGTCCCACAGCCACTCGATGCTTCACAGTCTGGTGTTCAGTCTCTGCCAGGGCTTAATAGGAAGTCACAAACTGCTTTCCAAATAGAGAATTATTATTGGCAGAAATCTTAACTATTAAACCTTGGGGTCTCTGCTGTGATTTTTTCTGTTAGGGCTTGCCAGAGAGTCTATATAAAATCTCTGTCTGTTGCAGGTATTTCTAGTATAATTGGATATGTGGGTCAACAAATAACAATGAACCTTATAGCCAGGTCCTTATGTAGACACCGCTCTTGATACAGACTCCTCTCAAAATTGGCAGACTTCTCAGTTATGCAGTAAATGGCCAACATATCCAAATGGGGTATACATCACTTTTATAATCCAATGAGATCCAACCAAATGTCCCTTAGTTGAAAGGGAAAAGGTCTCATTTTTCACTTTAGAGGGACTATCCTTATATGTGCCAGATTGCCATACTCTTAGAAATTTCCCTCATGTTTTAGGTACTTAAAGTTTTGGTGGGTGTTTCACTCATTTTCCAGCAGGCATATGTTTTGCTAAACTATGATTACTCATTACAAATCTACAGGTTTAATTAGTGTAAAACTATTGATGCTATCTAGACTATAATGTGACAAAAAGAGTTGATGTAACTTAGGAATATGACAGTAAAGATATACTGTTTTCCCTGCCATGAGAAGGGAATGATTTCTGATTATCTTTTGCTAACTAAAGATTTGTTAGAGGGTGCTGTGGTGGCAAGGAGTTGTATCGTCAACCCAAAGGCACATGATTTGAATCCACTACTTGCTCTGAGAAAAATGGGCAGTATCTTCCCATGCAAGTTATTGTCTCCGAAAACCCACTGGAGGGTCAGCTATGAGGCAGTTTTGACCCAATGGTATTTTGCAACAACTGCAACATTTGTTGGGGCAATAACTGTGTACCACACTTTTATGCAATGAAATCTGCTTTCTTTGCATGGAAATGTGACTCTGACTTGACGAGCATAGATTTAGAGGTTCAAAAGTTATCAGGTTCTTAAATGTATCAAAGAGGGGAATTGGCGATAAAGATCAAAGACCTTGATACATGGGATAGGTATAACACAGTATTTCTCAGCCTTAGCACCATTGACATTTTGGGCTTAATAATTCTTCTTTATGGAGAGGTCTGTCCTGTGCATTGAGGGATGCTTATGACTTTTCTGGTCTCTATTTAATAGATAACTAGCAGTATCCCTTAAGAAGCTCTTGTGGTCTAGACAGTGGGGAGTTGCACTGCCAACCCAAAAGCAGGTGGTTTGAATCCACCAGCTGCTCCTTGAAAGAAAGAAAGTCATTCTCCTTCTGCTTGATTTATAACCTCTGAACACCCGCTGCAGAGTCAGCTGAGATTGATTCCAAACTGGCCGTCAATGAGTCCTTGCTGTAATGTGTGGTATCCCTTACTTCAGTGTGGCAATCCACACTTAAGGAACACAGATTGACCCCAGAAAAGAGCCAGTGCTTTAGCATAAGAGATGTGAGAAAGATGCATATTCATTGTTACTGTGTGCGATTTTGTAATGCTTATACTCAGGCCTTAAGCTTGAACCTCTGCCGTATCTGCCCTGTGACTGTAGATGACGAGGATCTCCTTCAGACATTGCCAAAAGGAGGCTCTGATTTTACATTTGTTTTTCTCAGGAAAGTAAAGATTTTCACTGTATCATCCAGGAAGAGTGCAGGCGGTCATTACAGAGACAGAAGAGGAAGAAAAGACCAAAATGGATGTCAGAAGAAACTCTGAAGATTGCACTGGAACGTAGAGAAGCCAAAGCACAAGGAAGAATCCAAGACACTAAAGAGCTGAAAAGAAGATTCCAAAAGGCTGCTCGGAATGACAAAGCAAAATATTACAATGAAATGTGCGAGGAGCTAGAGTTGGAAAGTCAAAAGGGCCGAACTCGTTCAGCATTTCTTAAGCTCAAGGAACTGAAGAACAAATTCAAACCTCGAGTTGCTACAATCAAGGATGCTTTAGGCAGAATGTTAAATGATCCAGGAGGTATCAAAAGAAGATTGAAGGAATATACTGAGTCACTATATAGAAAGGAATTGGCAGATACAGAAGAATTTAATGAAATAGCATTTGAGCCAGAGCCTATGGTGATGAAGGCAGAAGTTCAAGCTGCTTTGAAGGAAATAGCAAAAAATAAGGCCCCCGGAATAGATGGCATACCAATTGACATATTTCAGCTAACAGATGCTGCCGTGGATGTGCTCACCAAGTTGTGCCAAGAAATCTGGAGAACAACCACTTGGCCAGCTGACTGGAAGAAGTCTATATTTGTTCCCATCCCAAAGAAGGGTGACCCAACTGAGTGTGGAAACTACAGAACAATATCATTGATTTCACATGCAAGCAAGATTCTACTGAAGATTATCCAAAAACGAGTGGAACAGTACATCAGCAGAGAACTGCCAGAAGTCCAGGCTGGGTTTAGAAGGGACCGTGGTACTAGGGATATTGTAGCTGATGTTAGATGGATCTTAGCTGAAAGCAGAGAATACCAGAAGAATGTCTATCTGTGTTTCATTGATTATGCAAAGGCAATTGACTGCGTAGATCATAACAAACTGTGGCTGACTCTGAGAAGAATGGGAATCCCAGAACATTTAATTGTGCTAATGCGAAACCTATATGTGGACCAAGAGGCAGTCGTCAGAACAGAGCAGGGCAATACTGCATGGTTCAATATTGGGAAGGGTGTACACCAGGGATGTGTCCTATCTCCAGACCTTTTCAACCTGTATGCAGAGCAGATTATCTGAGAGGCTGGGCTCTATGAGGAGAAGCGTGGCGTTAGGATTGGTGGACGATCTATCAACAATCTGCGTTATGCAGATGACACAACCCTGCTTGCTGAAACTGAGGAGGACCTCATGCACTTACTGCAGAGGGTCAAGCACTGCAGCCTTCAATATGGACTGAGGCTCAATGTTAAGAAGACAAAAATTCTCACCACTGGACCAATTGGTAGCATCAGGATGGATGGTGAAGAGACTGAGAGTGTTCACAGCTTCAGTTTGCTCGGCTCCACGGTCAACACTCTTGGCACCAGTAGCCAGGAAATAAAAAAACGTATTGCGATGGGAAAGGCTGAGGTTAGGGACCTCTCTAAAGTACTCAAGAGCAACGGTGTCTCTCTGGAGACTAAGGTGCACCTGATACAGGCCATAGTTTTTGCAATCACTTGTTATGCATCAGAGAGTTGGACAATGACTAGGGAGGATAGAAGGAGAATTGATGCCTTTGAGCTGTGGTCCTGGAGAAGAGTATTGAATGTACCATGGACTGCCAAGAAAACAAACAGATTCATCGTAGAGAGGGTTAAACCAGGTTGCTCCTTGGAGGCAAGGATTATGGGGCTTCACCTGACATACTTTGGACATGTTGTAAGGAGAGACAGGTCTTTAGAGAGGGCCATCATGCTGGGTAGAGTAGAGGGACAGCGCAGGAGGGGAAGAACCTTTATGAGGTGGGTTGATTCAGTGACTGGGGTACTCGGGATGGGTGTGTCAGAGGCAATGAGATTGGCACAGGATAGAGCAGGGTTTAGGGCTGTTGTACATAGGGTTGCTATGAATCGCAAACGACTCAATGGCACACAACAACAACCACCATTTTTTTTTTGGGTGTATATACTCCATATAGCAGCACAAGCACTTAGGTACAAGCACTCAGGGTGGTAATCACCATCGTCACTCTCGTGACAAAGCGACACAGCCACTTCGGCTTTTATCTACACTTCATCACATGCCATCTTGAGGGATAATCTGGATAATTTTAATGTCATTGTTACCGCAGAGTATCACTCTCCCATGTACCCTGAGAAAACTCTCGTCAAAGAGATGCATAATCCAAACCACAAATCCTATTCTAAGGCCAATTTTTTGGGGTTGTTTTCAATGCCAGTTATGGGAACTCTCAAAAGAAAGGTGGCATACTCAGAAGAGTAAGGTTGGAGAGTCAATGGACCCCAGGAGAAAGGCTTGATTATATATTTCTGAAAAATCAACTCCTGAAAACTCTATGGAACACAGCCTGACTCTGACACTCTTCGGTCTACCATTAATCAGAACTGATCTGATGGCCGTTAGTTTTGGATTTTAATGAAAAGACTATTTATGAAGGTGGGAGTAAAATTAAAAGAGAAAAAAGAAACATTATGACATCTGGAGGAAAAATTGGCTCCCCCAGACTGAAAAGGGAAGCAGAAACTCAGTTGTAGGCATGGGAGAGAGTTCTCCTGAACTATAGCTTTTGATAATGCACCTTGGAAGGAGAAAAGCTTGGGGAATAAATTCCTTAACTTGTCTCTGTTCTTACCTCTCTCCTCAGCCTGGTCCCTCTTATTGGTTGAACTGGAAGCCAGAGGAGCGGACAACCATTTATGTGGCTTCTACCTATTAAGCTCCTGAGGAACAGCGTACACAGAGAATAGTGGTGGAGAACATGGAGATGTTTACCATGACAGTGAGTAAGCAGGGTCATCGACTGTCTTGCAAATTTTTCTTTTGTCATATGAATTTCTTTTGTAGTAATTGAATCTTTTTATTAACATTTTCTAAAATCACTTAATCATTTTTGAGCGGTATGTCAGAAAACCACACTCAAGCCCATTGTTGCAGTCACTGTGTCAATCTATCTTGCTGGGGGTGCAAAGATCATGATGATGGCACAGGATAGGGCAAGGTTTAGATCTTTTGTTCACAGGGTCACTGTGAGTCATATTGACTTGATGGTACCTGAAAATAACAATATTAATATCATGAAGACATCCTGAACAATACAGATACTATGCCTGGACATTTCAGTTCACTCAGGGGATCTTGGAGTAAAGGCCTGATGATATGCTTTCAAAAAACTAGCCACTGCAAATTCTATGAACCCCAACTCTACTTTGATATGTATGGGGTATCATGAGTTGGAAGTGACAACAAGTAGCTTATAATAAAATTTTAAATTTAGGGCTTCAGTATTTAACCTTGAGAAATGACGATAGTTCTAGAAAGACTCAAGGTCTTTTGTTCAGAGGGTCACTATGAGTCGTGCTTGACTCAATGGCAATCATCAACAACAACAACTTCAAGTCCTCGCACTTTCAGCCATCAAGACTGTAAAATCTGCATAATCAAGGTCATTGATGAGTCTTCTCCAAATCAGATGCCGCAGTCTTCTTCATAAAGTCAGTTTTCTTCTTGTTGTTGTTATGTGCCATAGAGTCGCTTGCAACTCATAGCGACCCTGTGTATAAGAGCTCTAAATGCTGTTCTATCCTGTGCCAACTTAGCCATCTCAAAT
>NW_006399814.1:13280937-13304515 GCF_000299155.1 Elephantulus edwardii
CTGAAGCATAACAAGTGATTGCAAAGACCATGACCTGTATCAGGTGCACCTAAGTGTCTAGAGAGACACTGTTGCTCTTGAGTACTTTAGAGAGGTACCTAACGGCACTTTCCCATCGTGATACGTTTTTTGATTTCCTGGCTGTTGGCACAAAGAGCGTTTACCGTGGAGCCGAGCAAACCTTCTATAATTTTAAACTAGATAGCGTTCCCTTGCTCTGTTATCACAATAGCCTATTGTTATAGGCATAGGTTTTACGTGAGCACAATTAAGTATTCTGGAATTCCCATTCTTCTCAATGTTAACCATAATTTGTTATGATCCACACAATCAAATGCCTTTGAACTATGGTGTTAGATAAGAGTGCTGGATATCCCATTGACTGCCAAAAGAACAGATAAGTCATGGAGAAGGTGCAGCCAGAGTACTCCTTGAAGGCAAAGATGATGACGCATCCACTCAAATGCTTTGGTCTTGTTGTTACGTGCCATTGAGTTGCCTGCAATTCATAGTGACCCCATGTATAATACCTTTGAACCCTGCCTGATCTTGAGCCAATTTCATTGTCTCTGGGGTGCAAAGATTTACCTCTGTTACTGTGTCAGTCCATCTCATTCATGGTCTTTGAGAAGTTATTTCTTGGAGAGGGACATCATGTGTGGAAAGGTGCAAGAATGGTGGAAGAGAGGAAGACCCTCAATCAAGTGGCTTGACACAGCAACTGTGGCAATGGGCTTGAGTGTGTGAGATTGCGAAAAGGTTACAGGATAAGACAGGGTTCACATCTGTCGTTCATGGGTTGTACTGGAGGCATGTGGTTTAAGGCCACCAGCTGCTGCATGGGAGAAGGATGGGCAATCTCCTGTACAATGAATTGCTTCTGAAAACTCAGCAGAGGGTCAACTATGGGTTGGTTCCAACTCTGTTGTACTCAACAATAACAACAACAACAACAGCTTATAGTAAAGAAGTAATTTTAATTAAAAAAATGTAGATCTCTACATTGTTAAAGATGATAAAACTAATTTTACACATAAGTATTTAATAATAGTAATCATATATTAGAACAAATTAAACATCTTCCCATAATAATTTAATAACAATAGCAAATAGCTAACATTTATTTTATGTTTTCTATATATTAGACTCCACATTAAGTACATTGCTTGCATTCGTTTATTTAATTTCTTTTTAATTAGTTATGCAAGGAAAAGCATGCTTTGTCAACAAATAAATTATGATATCTATCATGCTTGCTGAGAACCTGATATCTATTAAAATGCAGATTGAAATTTAACTATGTACATGATTCAAAATAAGACAAAAGCTGTTTTCAAGATTTGGTGTTTTTTTTTATTCTGGCCTTTTGTACTGAAAAAACACAAATGGTTTTACTTTTACATTATATTATGTCTTAAATGACAAGATAAGAGAGATAGTTTCAATCTGTAGCTTGCTACAGACAGAATATTGTTTGTGTGGGCAATCTTTATTTCCAGTAAATGAAAAGCCAAATTACATATAATTGTCACTATATTTTCCTTTTTAAAAATGTTGAAATTTGAAGCACTGACAACATCTAGATGTATTCTGTGATTTCTCATCAGATAAATGCAACTTACTTATCTGGCAAAATCAGCCTGGTGCGATTTTGCAGAATTATTATCCTTTTTTATTGTGTTCATTAATTTGTTGTATTTTAACATCAGTGTTTCTTATGCTTCCTGGCTTTAAGCAATGGCCCATGGTGAGTATAAATTAAATAATGCATGACTAAGAATAAGGATATTATAAGAATATAATGACTGAACCTTCAATGGCAGTTAGCGCTAGTTTGGTTAAATTATATAGATTAAGAAATAGATGTGCTTCACTGGTCTTTGCTGGCTTCCATTCTTGTTCTCTGGGTTAATAATAAAGAGCACTCAACTTCCTGGTAATTATTTTATGTAATTAAAAAAATGGAGATAGAAATTCTCATTATGGATTTGTAACCTTGACATCACCTATAACCACCTAGAAGGTTTGTAGATGGCCATTTTCTGGGAAGGAGTGTCCTTTAGATTGATGCTGGTCTTGTCACTGTTAAGGCTTTGGGCTACAGTATCTTTGCAGGAGGTCAGGAAGGGATGACTGATTCTTTGTGATGGAGAATCAGCTCCCAAGAGATCAGACGTCCAATTTGTTAGAGCTTAGAAGAGATACTGGCGTCATAGTCTACAGATCCTTTTTTATGCCCTTGAGATTTCATTTTTAAATAAGTTACTTCATTTATTCATGGTTGTTGAAAATATATACAACAGAAAATGCCCTAATGCTATAATTTCTGCATGCGTAGTTCAATGAAATTGACTACGTCTTCTTGTGCAACCATTCTCATCCTCATTTTCTGAATTGTTCTTTCCTCATTGACATGATTTAACTGCCTCTTCACTTTCCTGTCTAACCTTTCAAGTTGCAGGTATCAGTTTGATCTCACAATGCTCAAGAAAAACATTCTTTACCAATTGTTGTTGTTGTTGTTGATTGCCATCAAGTCGAACAAGACTCATAGCAACCCTATGAACAGAAGACTCGAAACCTTTCTATAACTATTGACGTTTATCAAAGTTCATGGAGTTTCCAGAGGCATGTTGTTTAGGAAGCAGATGCCACTCCTGCTTCCAAACCTGTCTTAAACTGGGAGCTCCACCAAACACTTTCCACCATGGGTAACTGTGATGGCATTTGGTACCCCAGTGGCACAAAGTTCAGTATCACAGCAACCCCAGGTTACCTCGGTTACAGCAAATTGACAGAAGAGTGCTGTACCACTTAGAAGAATGTTCCTCCAAAATATAATAACAATCTACTTTTAAATACAAAGGCATATCACCAGGTCCTTAAGCTAAATGAATGTTTAGTTGAAAGAAAAATTCAGGTGGATGGTTTTGGTTTAAGGTTTAAAGATTATCTTAGGGAAATAGTTTTAGGGGTTATTTCATTGTCAGCAGCTCTAGAAAGTCTGGAATTTGAAATTCTGTTTCACTTTCCTCTTTTGATCAGGATTCTTCAATAGAATTTTTAATCAAAGCATTACCTTTGCTAATACTGAAGTATTGAAAAGGAAACATAACACAGGGCCTTAGCAGTCTGGTGGGAAGCAGCACTGTCTCTTCTTTCATCAAATGGTTCTGTAAAGTGTTTGTTGTCGAGCATGTTTCTCTGGGGCTTGTGGCCCCTTTTTTGTGTGGTGGGCATGATGACTTCCTTGTCCACTGTGCCAAGTGTCCTTCGAAGGCTAGATGAGGAGCAGAGACAGACATTTTTATTTCTAATACAACAGTATTTTCTAATCCTGGAATCTGATGAGTACGCTAAGTCTCTCAAGTAAATCTAGGTACATACAGTTTTCTTGTGCATTTAGAAAGCACAGAAAATCAAGAAAGGGTGAATGCACAGAAGCCACAGTTATTAGTGGCTGTTAAGGATAGCAGGGAGAAAGAAAGGTTAATAGTGATGGAAGAATTACATCGATCAAGAGTAGGTTTGCACGCAGGATTATGTACTTTCTGTCAATGAGTTGTACCACTATAAAAAGTTAAATTTGCAAAAAATTGCCTGATAGATACATGTATAATAATGAACAAAAAGAAAAAAAAAAGAGTGGTTGCTGAGGTGGCTTATGTGCAACCAAATACTCCCTGAGATTAGCTCCTTATTCGGAGGTTTATCATACTTTCTAGGCCATACCAGTCAATTGACCCAGTAAAGTGTTTAATGCTTCTGTTCTACCTCCCAGTTTACTGTGTAGTGTCTGGGGTCTTAAAGTTTGCAAGCAGCCATTCAAAACTTTGCAATTGTTCTTTATCTGCCTGAAGCAACAGAGAAATAGTAATAGGAGGAGGAAGTAGAATCAGCAGCTAACAGTCTCTATAAACAACCACCTCCTTTGCCATGAGTGAACAACCATTAATAAACAACCACTAATAAATATTTGGACTGAAGAGTCCATGTAAGAATTGTAATCAAAAGGGGTAAAAGGCAGAGCAGAATTTCAAACTCTCACTGGCAGGACTTTCTGAAACCAAGGAGCGTGAATAATGTCCCCCACCCCAACTATTGCCCTGAGATTATCATTAAACTTTAAATAAAAATGTCCCCTGGCATCTTCTTACAGTTGATCAATAAATACTGTGTGTAATAATAACAACCATCAGGAAGGAACCAGCCCATAGTTGACCCTCTAGTGGGTTTTCAGAAGCAGTAAGTCACATGGGAGGAGATTGCCCATCCTTCTTCCACAAATCAGCTGGTGGATTTGAACACCTTATCTTTTGAGTCTGCAGCACATTTCCTTATCACTAACTCACCAGTTCAAGAAATAGCTTAATTAGTGAAACGTTTTGCCTTAAAAAACTCCCAACAAACTCTTTGAGGAATTATCTATATGGGGTCAAACTGACAACAGCAGAGTGAAAGATTGGAGAGAAACACTGGGGAGGGGCAGTTTATACTAATGAGGGAAGACCAGCTCTGATAAGGACATACTCAAAGAATGTAATCAACATTTATAATTATGCATACAGAAACTGTTGACTTGATGCATGTGTATATTTGGAACCAAACCAAGAAGAAACACAATTTAATAAAGAATAATAACAACAGCAACAATAAAGACTGCTTTGGCGTGAGAGGCTGATGGTAAGGCTAGAAAGCAAAGTCAAAATGCCCTGATTTCCTGGTTAAAAGGCGAGACTTGGAGATACAATGTGTCTTGGATATATATTCTTGGTGTTGGTGGGGATGTACCCAGAGGGCCTTTGACACCTGATGTAGAAAGCTGGAAAAAAATGACTTTCTCTCTTGGGCATTAAGGTCCTCCAGCAGAAGAACTAACTCTTCTACATTGAAACACTTTTCAAAGCCTTTTAAAATTGGAGCTTTATTCTCTTTCCACTTTTTCCATAACAGAGGCTCCTTGTTCTCTGAGGAAAGATTGGGGCTAATCTTTTTACTGGCTTGTGGCTCTGTCTGCCACCCTGCATAGCAGATAACCCCAGCCGGCAGTAGTCTTGGGACAGGCACAAGAGCAAACTTTGCACAGAGGTGAAACTCTTCACAGATGTGCCTGCAGCAATAGCAGGTCAAGTTTCTGGGTTCTGACAGTTTTCTTCTGCAAAATGCAGGGAAAATGTTCTCCATTCATGTGGGGAAGGCTCTGGCTTCCATCTTGTTCTCTCATTCCAGTCCGAGGCCGAATGTAAACTCAGAGCTGCTCCCTAACTGGTAATTGCAGAACTGTAGTTCTTGTCCTTTGTGAGTTCACAAAGCCCTTTGAGAATCCAGAAAAATTATGTAAATAATTACCTAACTTGGGAGGGACTGGAGAGCTTATGCTGAGTGAACTAGCTCAGTTTCACAAGGACAAATATTATAGAATGAGTATAACGATCCAAGGGGGGTAAGGGAGGTTGGAAGCAGAGGAATAAGGATATGTAGGGGGAGGGGAGGATTAATCACAGAGTTGTGCAATTTGATGGGTGAGGAAGTGAGGGAAATTGGAAGAATCTGTTCTTGAAAATAAAGTATTCAAATTTTGTGAATAAACTAATATTTTAAAAAAGTCAGCATGGGGAGGGAAGGAGAAGGGAGGGAGGGGGTAATATGTGCAACAATGAATGAATGAAAATGTAACTTTTCTGTGAACTTGTTAAGCTCACAATTAAAATAAAAAATATTTTTTAAAAAAGGATATGCTTCAAGGGGGAAAAATTATGGAACAGCTCATAGATGGTCAAACAAACTCAGCATGGTGGTGCTTGGAAGGTTACACTCATCACTGTCCTAAAGTCAATTCTGACTTACAGTGACCCTACAGCACAGAGAAGAACTGCCCCATCAAGTTTTATAGACTATAAATCTTAATGGGAGCAAATGACTCCTATAGAGAAGCTGGTGGGTTTGAACTGCTGAACTGTTAGTAGTACAATGCTTAACCCACTGTGCCACCAGGGATCCTAGATGGTCACAGTTGTTGCTGTTGTTATGTGCCATCGAGTCTCCCATGACTCATAGTGATCCTATGTACAATCTACCCAGAACCTTTCCTCTCCCTGATACACCCGTGAGGTGTCTGACTGTAGAGAGGTGGGTGCAAACTCTATGAAGGATCCCCTTGACCAGGGCAAGATGATTTAGCTACTAATGGCTTCTTGAGTTGCTAGCTGCTATCTTCTGCTCAATGACTCCCTCTCCTCTTTCCATCAGCATAAGTATTTTCCCAAGTTCTTACTTTAGTTTTTGTTTGATTTCTTCAAATTTTCTGCCAGAATAGGTTTGACCACCTTCTTATCTCTTTGCCAATGATTCCCACCCTAGTTTTTAGCCATGTTTATCTCTTGAGCACTGTATTAATTTTCAGTTGTTTTGAGGTATCCCTTAAATCTGGCACCCTGATCCCCCTACCCCTTCTGTTACCCATTAGCTCTACTTTTCTGGGTGCAACTTCTCTTAACTGACTGCTGTTGGGATAATAGCATCAGTATTGGCCTACAGGTGCCACCTTGTGTGTGTGTGTGTGTGTGTGTGTTTCCTTCTCTCCATCTTCAAAAATGTGATTGGAACCTGACTCCTTTTCTCAGTTTCTGGACTGTCATGACAGCTTTTCATGCATGCTTTTAGCTCATTAATCACTTGAGTCACATATACTATGATCAAGCAATTGTCTAAGTTGCAACTCTGCTACTTTCAGATGAAAAAATAACTTGAGTCTCATTTCTTATGAACTACTAGACTTCTAGCATAGACACACAAGATGCTGGTGATGCCCTGCTGATCTTCCTTACATAGATACACGACAGACGTATATGTAGCTGCTAAAGATTTGTCTCTGACATACAGTAACCTTCTGTTTCTAAAAGAACAAAACGTAACTCAGTATCCTATAATCACCATGATTGCAGATATATTTTAATCCATTGTTTTAGACAGTGTGTCAATCTAGCTTTGTTGGATGTCTCTCTTTTCATTGGATAATTTTTTTGAACCCTTCCTCCCCTCAGAATTTTCTTCCTTGTATAGTATACTGTAGTCTAGACTCTTCACTGAAACCTACCCATCATGGTTTTTGAAATACCAGTCATGTAACTTCCAACATCATAGCAACATGCAAACCATTCCATTATGTGACACTAAGAGCAAGGAAACACTGCAGAATTAAAACCTGGGAAAGGAGTGTGTCAGGGATGTGTCCTGTCTCCATACCTTTTCAATATTCATGTGGGACAGATCATTCCAGAGGCTGAGCTTTATGAGGAAGAGTGTGGCCTCGGGATTGGAGGAATACTCATCAACAACCTGTGTTACGCAGATGACACAACCTTGCTTGCTGAAACTGAGGAGGGCTTGAAGCATTTGCTGTAGAAGGTCAAGGACTAGATTGAAGCTCAACATCAAGAAGACAAAGATTCTCAACAATGTGTCAATTGGCAGCACCATGGTAGATAAAGAGGAGATAGAGATTGTTAACAATTTCCGTTTCCTCATTTCCAGTTAACACTCTTGGCACCAGCAGTCAGGAACTGACTGATTGTGTTGGGACAACCTGCTGTCAGGGACCTTAAAGAGCAATGATATCAATCAGGAGACTAAGGTGTGCTGGATTCAGGCCATGGTCTTTGCAATTACTTGCAGAGAATCAGAGAGCTGTACAATGACTAAGGATGACAGAAGAAAGATCAATGTTTTTGAGCTGTGGTGCTGGAGAATAGTCTTGAACATTCTGTGGACTGCCGAAAGAACAAATATGTTTGTTCTGGAGAGGGTGAAATCAAGTTGTTCCTTGGAGGCAAGGATTTTGAAGCTCCATCTGACGTACTTTGGGCATGTTGTCAGAAGGGACCAGACTTTGGAGTAGGACATCATACTTGGCAGGGTAGAAGTACAGCACAAGAGAAGAAGATCCTGGAACAGATGTATTGACACAATAACTAGGGTAATGGGGTTAGGTGTGTCTAAGACAGTAAGATTGGCTCAGGATATGACGGAGTTCAGAGCTGTGATGCATGGGGTTACTATGAGTGGCAGGCGACTTGATGGCACATAAGAACAACAGCAAACACTGGTGACTTATCTTCCTTACCATTTTGATATATTCATGTTCATTCTTCATCTACCAGTATTTGCCTTATACATATGAGCCACTACCCATCTGCTCATTTGCTATATAGCTATATCTTGTGTGTTGCTGTGATGCAGAAACCAACAGGGTCATCCATGGTGGATAGACTTCAGTGAAACTCCTAAACTGAGAAGCAACTTACTTGCTCTGTTTTTGCTTATATTTTCCTTAAATTTATTTTGGTGTTTTGTTTTTATTTATTTTTTTTTAAATAGGCTGGACAGTGACTAGGGTTGATAGAAAGAGAATTGATGCCTTTGCGCTGTGGTGCTGGAGAAGAGTGTTGAATATACCATGGACTGGTAGAAGAACAAACAGGTTTGTCCTGGAGAGGGTGAAGCCAGAATGTTCCCTGGAGTCAAGGATTCTGAAGCTTTGTCTGACATATTTTGGGCATGTTGCAAGGAGGGACTGGTCCTTGGAGAGGGACATCATGTTTGGCAGAGAGGAGGGGCGGTGAAGGAGAGGAAGATCTTTGATGAGATGGATCAATTCTGTGACTAGAGAGGTGGGAATAAGTGCGTTTGAGATGGCTAGGTTGGCACAACATAGAAGAGCGTATAGAGCTCTTGTACATAGGGTCGCTATAAGTCACAAGTGACTCAATGGCACATAACAAGAACAACAACATGTACAATGAAACATAAACATAAAGGCTTTTATACATATAATGAAGGGAAAGTAACTGTATTCTCTGACTTGTGCACCAGTTTTCCTTATCATTTCGAGTTATTCCTCCTACATTAACATTAACTCATCATTGCTGCCTAAAGTTCCTATTTGATATTTTGAGTTGGTGCTGCTAATTTGATCTGTGTAGTTTTTGAAAGAGCATAATGCTCCCACTCCTTTCCCACAAAATAAAACAGCCCAATAAACCTTCTAACCCATTGCCACCAAATTAGAACAGTCTCATAGTTGCTCCTTCAGTAGGTCTTCAGAAGCTGTAAATCACCTAATTTGTGATTGTCCATCGTTTCCCCTCAGAGAAATTGATGGATTCAAATGGCCTGCCTTTCATTTGACAGCACACAACACCTTATCCATTAGGCCACCAGAATTTCCTATAATGCTCAACACCGATGTTTTTTCACTCATTAATTTAAATTGTTGTTAGGTTTTAAAAAGAATTTAGAGGATATTTTTGGTATCTCAGAGCAGAAGATTCAGGGATGAATTTTTCTGTGACTCAAGATGTAGATTCCATGGGAATTTTAAGTCCTGCTCTACATTTTCCTCCTCTTGATAAGAATTCTTATGTGAGATTTTTTTATTTTAATTTTTATGTCCATGATGGACAGTGTTTGGTGGAGCTTCACGATTAAAACAAGCTTGGAAGCAGGAGTGGAATCCACTTCCAAAATGGCTTGCCTCGGAAACTCTATGAACAGTGCTCAGGTCTTTCATTCATAGGGTCGCTTTGAGTCATCTACAACTCAAAGGCACTTAATAGCAACAATAACAATTGGTAATTTATTAAATGTTTAAGGAAGAAATACATAGACATTTTTTTAAAATGTAGGAAGAACATATGACAAAATGTCTTCAATGGTTAGTATTGCCTTTATTATGAAAAGTTCAAATATATTGCTATCAAGTAGGAACCAATGCATAGCTGACCCTCCATTACATTTCCATCTTTCTTGCAAGGAGCTCATGGTAGATTTGAACCATGAAGCACAGTCTTGTGTTGAACAGTGCAACTCCCTACATACTCCATCAGAGCTCCCTACATTTATAATAAATGTGTTGCTGTGTGCTGTCTAGTAGGGAGCAACCCACAGCTGGCCCTCCAGCAGCTTTTCGAAAGCAGTTCAATTATATCCAAGAAGATTGTTCATCCTTCTGCTGTGGAACAGCTGGTGGATTCTAAGCACACATTTTAGGGATTGTGGTGTAGCTTCTTACCACTATGCCATAAAAGAGGAAATTTCCTAAATTAGCAATATAAGCTTTTATCTTAAAGACACTATCAAAAGAACAAGTCTAATCCAAATAAAATGGGGAAATAAAATTATAAACTACAGAAAGAGTTGATAGAATTCTAGGCAAAAAAAATAGTAAAACTATACAAAGTCTAAAGAACGCAATACAAAGTCTAAGGAACACAATTACATTTAACATAATAGACCTTAAATCCCCAAATTTCAAAACATCCATTATTTTCAGATGCAAGTAATATATTTACTACAAGTTTTCATGTGAATAAGAAAGCACATCCACGTTTGAATTAAACTAAATATAAATTACAAAAAGTACATAAAAATCCCTCAGGGCCTCCATAAGAAAAATACTGATAACACAATTGCAAAATGGGCAATGGAAAAGACATGGAAAGACTTTTCAGAGAGGAAGACATTTGGATGGCCAACAGACACATAAAGAAATGCTCAAGATCACAGGCAATAAGAGAGATGCAAATCAAAATCACAATGAGATACCATCTCACACCAGCAGCAGTGGCAAGGTTTAACAGGTAAGCAAGTAAGAAATGTTGACGAGGATGTGGTGAGATAGGATCTCTTGCGCTTTGTTGGAGGGATTGTAAAATGGTACAACCACTCTGGAAGACAATTTAGTGTTTTCTCAAAAGGCTGGACACAGAAATTCCGTATGACACAGTTATTCCACTTCTTAGAATGTACCCCGAGAAAATGAGAACTGAGGCACAAATAGAGACTTACAAAACAATGTTCATAGCGATTCACCATTGCAAGAACATGTAAACAGCTGATATGTCCAACCACATGGAATGAATTGAGAAAATATGGTACATTCACATGATGGAATACTATGCAGCACACAGGAGCAATGATTTTGTAAATTACTACCTAACTTGGGAGTAACTGGAAAGCATTATGCAAAGTGAACCCAGTCCCATCAGGACAAATACTGTATAAGACCATTATTATAGAATGAGTATGAGGACCCAAGGTGGGGGGGAGCAAAGGGCTGATGATTGGTGGGGGCTTGTCAATAATCATAGGGTCACACAATTTGATGGGTAGAGGGAGGCAGAAAGATCTGGTGTGAAAAAAAATGTAGGTGAACTTTGTAAATAAACCAGTATAAAACAATTTTTAAAAAAAAATACTTAAAATGAATTTTGAATCATTTTTCCCTTGCAAGTAAGTAGCCATTAGCTGTCTCATAATTACATACTCAAAGAAACTATCTAAATGTGTTCTCCAGATCATAAAAGTTAAAATTGGTTAAAAATGTTAAAATTCTAGGGCTTATGTTTTTAATTGTTGTTGTTATGTTCTGTCAAGTCTAATATGACTCGTAGTAACCCTATGAACCCTGCCCTATCCTGGTCCAATCTCATTGTTTCTAACACACCTGCCCCCCATTTCAACACTCACTGTGAGAATTCATCTCATCAAAAGTCTTCCTCTCCTGCTCTGACCTTCTACTCTTCCAAGCAAAATATCCTTCTCCAAGAACTAGTCCCTCCTGGCAACATGCCCAAAGTATGTTAAAGAGAGTTTCAAAATCTTTACCTCTGAATCTTTTTGAGACACATACAAAATAAAAACAAAAGCAACAATGAAACAGTTACTATCTAGTTAATTAAGACTCATAGTAACCCCATGTTTATTAGAGTGAAAGTGTGTTTTGTAACCTTTTCAATAGCTGATTATTGGAGATCACTAGATATTTCTTCTGAGTCATCCCTAAGTGGACTTGAACTCCCAACTTTTTTATGAGTGAGTTAGCTATTTATAGTACCCAGGAACCCTAGACAGTTAAATTGCTCCCATTGCTGGTCCCTAGAGCCCTGGTGTTGGCCTAACAGCAACAAGTCAATAGCCAGCTTTACACTCAGGGTTTCCTGAGTGTCAGGTTCTGGCCCTGTGGTGCCAGGGTTTGTCTGAGTGTGTCACAGGTACTATGCTGGATGCTGCCATGATGAATTCGATTTCTTAGGATTCTTTCCCTCTTTGTGCCAATGGGTTTGGTCATGTGTTGGTGAATTTGATCTTTGCAACTGATAATAAAAAGAGCATTTTCTCTGAAGAGCTCTTCCTGGATGCATAGATACATGATAAATAGGAATCGTAGGCCTTAGATTCCACCCTCACACTGTCATTGTTCACCTATAGTTGTCCATTCTATAGAAATCCATTTTAACAAAGAGGAGAAATAATTTGCACATTCCAAAGTTTCCCTTGCTTTGCAGAATAATTCATTGCCAGCTTTTATAAAGTAGCAAGCTCCCTTTTGTGCGTTTTAAGTGGTTTTATTTGCAAGGTTTTGATTCAGGCATAAGTCTTAAGGAGGGTATGGACTGCATAAAGTGAGGCATATTCATGCTCACCTGGAGAAAATTGTTACCCTCCGTATGTGAGGAAAAGATAATTTGCAATTCTGATGGGAATGCTCTACCCTCAAATCTTACAGGACAGTTAAGTACCACATTCCAGAATGCATATTTCTTCTGCTCTTTTATCTTAGAAGTTCACCTGTAAGAATCACTCTTTGGAATGCTGAAAAGTCAAGATCTGAGGCTTCAGGTAAAGTGTGATAATGAGCCATTGAAGGAGTGCAATAGACCACTATGGCATCTGAACAGAACCCTTCAGGAACTCTACTCACTGAAGAGGACGGTGTATCAGATTTCTTTTTGTTCAGAGGTTCTTAATTTACTGTTCTCAGACCCCAAGTGGTCCACTTGTGGGCTTCTGAAATCCATCATAAAGTGCATGAAATTTTATGTGCCTAAGTTTGTGTACATTATTTTGGGGAGAGAGTTTAGGCCTTTAAAAAGGATTTAGAACTCCAAACAAGCCCACATATGGTGCAGTGGCAGAAGATGAGAGACTTTAGTGGAAGGAATTCTTTGGCTTGTCTCCTTTTATAACAGTGCCTGGTCCATAGAATGTGCCCAGTGCATATTTGTAGGTTCCATGAGTACATGAAGAATGAGATGTCTATGCTGCATTGAGCCTGAGCTTCTCTGATCCCAGGGGAGCCTGCCTTGTACCTTCCCAAAGGAAAAAGGTTACACTGTTGCGTTTTGTGGTTTGTTGGTTTGTTTGGTTTGTTTTGTTTTGAGGGAAGGCTGTGCTGGGAGCTGAGTGAAGAGGAAGGAAATGGCTGTGTTCACCAAAGACCCAATCTGTGAATCAAAGACTCAGATTGCTGCAAAAGAAATCTCAAAGCAATAACCATGGCAAAGCCTGCAAGAAGAAAGACAAATTGGATTTTCTGAGGCTCATTCCCTGAGCAGCTTCCTCTGAGCCTGGGGAGGGTTTGAGCTCTGGCCAGCCCTGGATGTCCGCATGCAGGGACTTTGACATAAAGTACTTCTGAAGCAAGTATAGTGGGAAGTAGGCTTGACCTCTGGCTCCAGTGAGCAGAGCCAGGGTGAGACCGCTACCAAGTTCTGTTCCAGAAACACTGTCGGTGCCATGGACCCAGGGTGAGGCAGTCTGCTGAGGTGGAATGGGCACTGACCTGCAGGATGGGAGGCCTGGTCTCCAGTCCAGCTTTGGCATGTGGCTCACCTTAGGTCATGTGATTCTCTCTCTGAATTTCAATATCTCCAAAGAAGAGCTAACATCATCTTGTTTTCTTTCCTTACATGGTTGGTTTGTGGACACACTAAGGAGTTCTGCTTGGGCTTCATTAACTCTAAGAGTCTACTAGAAGGCAGGGGGAAACAAATAAGGATTTTCATGTGCTGGTCAGAAGTCCTCACCTCTAGGGCAAGGGCTTGTGTGTTTATCTTCTGTGGCCAGCTGGCCTAGCAGATGCTCCTAGGGAACATGGATGGTCAAAGTTGGCAAGAGTCTGGCAATGCACAGAGTTACTGAGAGAAGCTGTGATATTCTCATAAGAGGATCGTCTATTACTCTGTGTTAGAAGAGTAATTTATCAAGAAAGTCTAGGTAGAAGGAGCTCGGCTTCCATCTGTGCTCTAAGCGGATGATCTGTTCCTCTTTAGAGACTAAGTCAGCTACTATTGCTGTTCTTGTTATGTACCATCAAGTCACCTGTGACCCACAGAGACCCCATGTACAGCAGCTCTGAACCCTGCCCTGTTCTGAGCCAGTCTCACTGGTTCAGACACACCAACTCCCATTGCCCCAGTTACTGTATTAATCCATCTCATCTGGGGTCTTCCTCTTCTGAACTGTCCATTCCCCCTTTCAAGCATTATGTCCTTCTCTAAGGTCTGGTCTCTCCTGGCCATATGTCCAAAGCGTGAGAGATGGAGCTTCAAAATCCTGGCCTCCAAGGAGAAACTTAGATTCACCTTTTCCAAGACAGACCTATTTGTTTTCTTGGTATGTTCATGGTATGTTCAAAACACTTCACCAGCATAATTTGAAGGCATTGATTACTCTCCTGTCACCTTTAGTCATTGTCTAGCTTTCTGATGCATAGCAAGTAATTGTGTAGATTCTGGTCTGGATTAGGTGCACCTTAGTGTCTAGACTGACATCATTGCTTTTCAGTTCTCTAGAGAGGTCCCTGACAGCAGATTTTTCCAACGCAATTCATCTTTTGATTTCCTTACTGCTGATATTAAGAGTGTTGATTGTAGAGCTGAGCAAGATGTAACTGCTAACAACCTCACTCTCTTCTCCATCTATTGTGGTGCTGCCAATTGGCCCAGTGGTGAGACTCTTTGTCTTCTTGATGTTGAGTTTCAATCCATATTGATCTTCTGCAGCAAGTGCTTCAGGTCTTCAGTTTTAGCAAGCAAGGTTGTATCATCTGCATAACGTAGGTTGTTGGTGAGTCTTCCTCCAATCCTGATGTCATATTACTCCTCATAAAGCCTTGCTTTCTGAATGATCTGTTCTGCATATAGATTGAAAAGGTGTGGAGACAGGATGTATCCTTTGTGCACTCCTTTCCTGATTTTGAACCATGCTGTGTTTCCCTGCTCCGCTCTGAGGACTGCTTTCTGGTCCAAGTATAGGTTTAATATAAGCACAAGTAAGAGTTCTGGGATTCCCGTTTTCCTCAAGGTTAGCCACAATTTGTTGTGATCAACACAGTCAAATGTCTTTGCATAGTCAAGGAAACAGACATTCCTCTGGTACTCTACTTTCTGCCAAGATCCATCTGAAACTGGCAATAATGTCTCTAGTGCCATGAACTCTTCTAAATCCAGCTTGTATTTCTAGCATTTCTCTGTCATTGTACGGTTCCAGTCATTTCTGGATAATTTTCAGCAGGATTTTGCTAGTGTCTGATATAGTGATATTGTTTGATAATTTCTACTCTATTGGGTCATCTTTTTTGGGAATAGGAATAAATATGGATCTCTTCCAATCAGTTGGCCAAGTAGTTGGTTGTCCTCCAGATTTCTTGGCACAGCTTGATGAGCACATCCAATGCAGCATCTGTTTGTTGAAATATGTCAATTGGTATCCTATCAGTTCCTGGGGTTTTATTTTTTGCCTTAAGTCCTTCAGAGCAGCCTGAACTTCCTCCTTCATCACCATTGCCTCTTGATCATATGTTATTTCTTGAAATTCATTCATGTTAGCCACTTCTTTTTGGTACAATGACTCTGTTAGCCACTTCTTTTTGGTACAATGACTATGTATACTCCTTTATCCATAGTATGCTTAAGCATTACAACTTGAATTGTATTTTTAGTTTCTTCAGTTTAAGAAATGCTGAACAAGTTTGGCCCTTTTAATTTTCCAACTCGAAATCCTTGCACATTTCATTATAATACTTTGTCTTGTCTTCCTGACCTGCTCTTTGAAATCTTCTATTCAGCTCCTTAATGTCTTGATTTTTTTCTGCTTTGCTTTGGTTTCTTGGCACTCTAGTGCAGTAGATTAACAGATATGGCAATTGAGACTTAGTCCTCAAATTTGGAAACACAAAGAAGGAGGAACATTTGTAAGCAGAAATTAATGATTGGAACATGGAATGTGAGAAGCATGAAAGTAGGAAAACTAGACATTGACATATTAGGTATTAGTGAAGTGAGATGGATTGACATGGAACATTTGAATCAGACAATCACTGCGCATGAAAAGGGGAGAAAAAAATGGGGTGTCTTTCATAGTTAAAAAGGCCATTTCCTGATCCATCCATCTTGAAATACAATATTGTGACAGGATAATGTCCATACTCATACAAGGAAGACCTGTCAATACCACTATCATTCAAATTTATGCACAAACAAGAACCAAAAAGGATGAAATATATGATTTCTACTAACTTTTTCAGTCAGAAATCAATTGAACATGCAACCAAGATGCATTAATAATGATGATTGACTGGAATGCAAAACTTGGGAACCAGGAAGAAAGATCAGTAGTCAGAAAATGTGGACTTGGTGAAAGAAATGAGGCTGGGGATAGAATGGTAGAATTCTGCACAATCAATGATTTAGTCGTAGCAAATACTTTTTAAAAGAAACAAATGCTCACTATACACATGGATTCACCTGATGGAATGCACAGGGATCAGATAGATTATGTCTGTGGAAGGAATTGATGGAAAATCAGCAGTGAAAATTCTGCCAGGTGCTGATTGCGAAACAGACCATCAACTGCTCATATGCAAGTTCAAATTAAAGCTAAAGAAGGCTAAATCATATCCATAGGAATCAAAATTTGATCTTGAGTCTATCCTCCCTGAATTTAAAAACCAACTCAGGAACAGGTTTGAGGCCTTGTGCACTAATCAACAAAGACCAGATGAGATGTAGGAAGTTAATCAAGAATATCATTCTTGAAGAATGCAAAAGGTCATTACAAAGAAAGAAGAAGAAGGAATGACCAAAACAGATGTCAGAAGAGACTCTGAATATTGCACAAGAGTCAGATACTAGAACTATGTAATTCCTTCTAGGTTCTGAGGAAGGCTGAGAGAAGCAGGCTGGCTTAGAACACTTGTGGCAGAGCAGATGACTTCCTCAGTCGAAATCCTGGATGACAGAGGAGTGATTTTTAACTATTTAAGACTCTTGATGTTTAGACAGAGCGCTCATGGTATGTTATGCTGTTAACTCAAAAGTTGTGGTTTGAATCTACCAGCTGCTCCTCAAGAGAAAGCTGGGAAGTCTCTTTCTGTTAAGATTTAGTCTTGGAAACTTGATGGAGGGCTGCTATGAGTCTGAATTGACTCAACAGAACTGACTATGAACAACACTGCAAACAGTGATCCGGACCTGAAACCATTTACTAGGGAGAGAACAGAACTGTTAGGAATGATATATGGTGCTTTAGGCTTGGAAATTTAATACCATCTTGCATATAAACAAGAGGAAATGAATACTGTATTTGATTTCCCAACATCCAGCTTTCACCACCACATGTATTCCCTCAGTTTTGTTATTTTTTAGGTGTCATTAAATGGACTACAACCTTATTATCAATAAATAGAAAACTTGTCCTATTCCTTAGTATGCTTATTGTTTGGTGGTTTTAATGGGTTCAAATCTGTCAGAAATCCTGCTGTCCTCTTACGAAGGACTAGATAAAGAGATGGTCCAATCAGTGAAAGTGAAGCATTGTGTGCAGGCTGCTGTTGGTAGCAATTTTGTGACTGAAGAAAGCCAATCTGAAGACAAAGTTAAGATATGAAGGGAAAGAAGGTAGAGAGGATCACAGAGAAATGGAGCTAGACTTTCTGGATATATGACTCAAGACGCCTCTTTAATCAATCAAATCTATTCTAGTTGAGTTTTCTGATTCTCTCACTGAGTATCCTCACACTGGGGCCAGCGAGTGGTACTTACTAGTTTCTCAAGATCTTCTTCATCTTAGAAATCAATGATTTGACCTTAGAGTCCATATTTTGGGGCTATATTCAGAGACACGTGGAAAGAAAATTTAGGCCTGCTACTCAACCACGAAGGAGCTCTGGTGGTTTATTGCCAAGGAGTTGCACTGCCAACACCAAAGCATAGAGTTCAAGTATACTTTCTGCTTCTTGGGAGAACTCCCATGCTATTTCCTGCCTCTAAAAACCTACTTGAAAGTCAACTGTGAGTCAGTTTTGACTCAGTGGTCCATACAAAAAACAACAAGAAGGGGTGCTCTCAAAAAAAAACAATTAAAAAAAAAAGAAGGGGTGCTCTCGTGGCCTAATGAGTAGGGATTTGCACTACAAACACAAAGGCAGGTGGTTCGAATTCCCCAGCTGCTGCCTCAAGGGAGAAAGATGACTAATCTCCTCATGTGATTTTCAGCCTCTGAAAACCCACTGGAGGACCAGCCAGGAGGTGGTTCTGACCAGGTGGCTATGAAGAGCCACACAACACTCACTCAACTAGATGGATTGACACAGGGACTGCAACATGCGCTTGAACAAAGGACAGAACAAAGGTCCAATCTGTTGTTTATCTGTTATTGCGACAATTTAGTTGACTCGGTGACATCTAAGAAGTTAAGTTCTGCTCAGAGATCCTGGATTTGTGTCCAGAGTCAGGTGTGCTAGAAGTTGATTTATGGCATGTATATGTGCAAGGAGCTGGAGTCAGAAAATCAAAAGGGCTGAACTCGCTCAGCATTTCTTAAGCTGAAGGAACTGAAGAACAAATTCAAACGTCAATTTGCGATACCTAAGGATTATTTGGGCAGAATATTGAATGATCCAGGAAGTATTAAAAGATGATGGAAAGAGTATATGGAGTCATTGTACCAAAAGGAATTGATGGACACAAAAGAATTTAATGAAACAATGTATGAACAAAAGCCTGTGGTGAAGAAGGAAGAAGTTCAAGCTGTTCTGAAAGAACTGGCAAAAAACAAGCTCCCAGGGATTGATGGCATATGGATTGACATATTTCAAAAAACAGATGCTGTCCTGGATGTGCTCATCAAGTTGTGCCCCGAAATCTGGAGGACAACCACCTGGCCTACTGACTGTTGTTCCCATTCCAAAGAAAGGTGATCCAACAGAGTGTGGAAATTATTGAACAGTATCATTGATACCACATGCAATCAAGATTCTGTTGAAGATTATCTAAAAACAACTGGAACAGCACATCAACAGAGAACTGCCTGAAATGCAGACTGGATTTAGAAGAGGTCTGGATACTAGGGATATTGTAGCTAATGTCAGATGGATTTTGGTTGAAAGCAGAGAGTACCAGAGGAATGTCTATTTATGTTTCATTGACTATGCAAAGGCATTTGACTGTGTGGATCACAACAAACTGTGGCTGACTCTGAAAAGAATGGGAAGCCCAGAACACTTGATTGTACTTAAGTGAAATCTACACTTGGACCAGGAGGCAGTCATCAGAACAGAGCAGGGAAACACTGCATGATTCAAAATTGGGAAGGGTGTGCATCAAGGATGTGTCCTATCTCCATATCTTTTCACTCCATATGTGGAACAGGTTATCTGGAAGTCTGAGCTCTATAAGGAGAAGTGTGTCATCAGGATTGAAGGAAGATTCATCAACAATCTGCATTATGCAGAGGGCACAACCCTGCTTGCTGAAATGGAGGAGGACCTGAAGTTCTTGCTGCAGAAGGTTGAGGATGGCAACCTTCAATATGGATTGAAGCTCAACATCAAGAAAACAAAGATTCTCACCACTGGGCTGATTGGCAGCATCACGATAGATGATGAAGAGATTGTGATTGTTGACAGCTTCAGTTTTCTTGGTTTTACAATTAACACCCTTGGTACCAGCAGCCAGGAAATGAAAAGACACATTGCATTGAGAAAGTCTGCTGTAAGAGACCTCTCCAAAGTACTGAAGAGCAATGATGCCAGCAATGATGCCTGATACAGGCCATGGACTTTGCAAGTACTTGCAATGCATCAGAGAGATGGACAATGACTAGGGATGATAGAAGGAGAGTTGATGCCTTTGAGATGTGGTGCTAGAGAAGAAGACTGCATATACCATGAACTGCTAGGAGAACAAACAAGTTTGTCCTGGAGAGGGTGAAGCCAGGCAGCTCAGTGGAGGCAAGGATTTTGAAGCTTCATCTGACATGCTTTGGGCATGTTGCAAGGAGGAACCAGTCCTCGGAGAGAGACATCATGCTTGGGAGGGTGGAGGGACAATGAGATGGATTGATTGATTAAGTGACTGGAGAAATGGGGATAGGTGTGTCAGAGACAATAAGATTGACAAGGGATAGAGCAGGGTTTAGGGCTGTTGTACATAGGGTCACTATGTGTTGCAGGCGACTCAATGGCACATAATAACAATAACAACAACACAGACACAGCCTTTTTCGTGCAGTCATTCTAGGCCTTTTTGCGACAAGGAGAGATGCTCCTTACACTGACTGACACATGCTTTGAAGACTGGCCTGTGGTTCACTGGGAATCTGTGATGGTCTAGATTAAAAAGAATCCATCCTGAAAATTTAGATGTGCTCTTCAAATGGTGTGTGGATTGGAAACTACTAGTGAATTAAGAGAATTATCTCTTCTACGTCGTGTTCTTGCCTCACAGGGTCAATTATCTGTAAGTCAAAGAGCTCACTGTGGTACTTAAAATCACACACTTCCTAAGTCTGTGTGTCAGGGGAAGCCAAACAAACAGACTTGCGTTTTACAAATCTGAAGACATTTCCACAAAGACTCCCTTAACTACCTCTGACAGTCAGAAAATGAACAGATGCAGCTGACAACGTGTAAAATGATAGTGCATGCAGAGTCTCAGAGGATAAGTAACATCTTCACTAGAGAAGACTGGAGAAATGAGGATGGGTAGCATCAAAGACAGATGGCTAGTGAGCCCGCCATTGTAGTAGCCTCTCTCCTCTGAGGAGAGCCTTTCTTATCTCTGCAGCCTAACCCTGGGTGGGGACCCAGGAACCCAGGCGTGCTACATGATGCTAAAGAAGGGAAGAGCATCCTTGACCTTGAGAAGCTGCCAGTCAAACTGGGATGAAAAGGTACAGGTACTCTACAGTTAGGACACACTTTAAAGCTTTTTGTGTTCTAAGAAGTTCGGGGGAAGGAAATGATTGTTGGGACTTGGGCCTTCTCAGGGGAAATGGGACTTGAATTAGACTTCAAAGTTATTGAGCAAAATTATTATTTGGACTGGAATTATGTATTATCGAATGAACCTTGAAGCAGCCATTCATTGGCTGGGGCTTGGAGATTTTATTTACTGAGAATGTTGGAATAAAATTTATTATAACAAGAATTGGCCTGCCCTGTATTTGTCCTATATTTAAAACATGTAATTTTTCACAGTAACAGCAGAGAACATGAAATTTAAATGTAGGCTTCTTTATGGAGTCTTGGAAATGACTTTTCTTCCTGGATGGAATTGGACTATTGACTGTGTTAGGTTTGGAGGTGATTGAGCAAATAGTATTTTCTATTTGATCTTATTATATTTTAATCACTTTGCAAGAAATGTCAGAATTGTACAAAATGAGAAACTTCAGAAGCTCATATTTCATTATGAAGTCAGTTTGTACAGAGTTTGGAAGGGACCTCACACACATTGATTCGCTGTGGTGATCAATTATGGCTCAGCTCTTATGGAAGGACGTCAGTGAGAACGAAGCTTCCTCCACATGGGGCCTGAAGGTCACTCCGCCCCATCTCTCTGCCTGGAGCTGGCCATGCTGCTCTCCGTTTTATGATGTGACTTGACTCTGGACGTCAGCAGATGAAATACCACTTGCTGTTCTTCTGGTTTGCTAGTACATCCAGTCATCATGGCTAAACAAATACTGCCTGTGGGCTCAATCATATTTTGAGATACTCATTTTTCTTTTTTTTAAATATTTGTTTGTTTACATTTTAAATGAAATTTTATTTTGTACTGATTTCTTTTAAAATTTCATATACATTGCTTTTCACACCAGATCCTTCCATTTCATTTACCCATCCTTCCCTCTATCCATCAAATTCTGAAACCCTATGATTGACATCCCCCCAGCCCCATCCATCCTCAACACTTTGGTCCCACCCTTCCCCCACCTAGGATCTTCATCCATATTCTACAGTAACAATCTTATACATTATTTGTCCTTATGGGACTGAGCTCACTTAGCATAATGTTTTTCAGTCCCCTTCATCCCTATCAAGTTAGGTAATAATTTATAGAATCTTTGCTCCTGGGTGCTGTGTAGTATTCCATCATGTGAATATAACGTAACTTTTCACTCCATTCAATTTCGGTTGGTCATTTGAGCTGTTTCCATGTTCTCGCAATGATGAGTAACTCTACTGTGGACATTGATATATGAGTCTCCATTTGTGCCTCAGTTTTCATTTTCCCAGGTATATTTCAAGAAGTAGAATAGCTGGATCATATGGAATTTTTATGTTCCATTTTCTGAAGAAATGCCAAACTGCCTTCCAGAGAGGTTGTTCCATTTTACAATCCCACCAACAATACGTAAGAGTTCCTATCTTGCCACATCCATCATTTATTTCTTGTCCTATTAGACTTTGCCCATGATACTGGAGTGAGATGGTATCTAATTGTAGTTTTGATTTGCATATCTCTTATTGCCAGTGATTTTTAGCATTTCTTCACATGTCTATTTGCCATCTGAATATTTTCCTCTGTGAAAATTATTTCCATGTCTTTTGCCCATTCTGCAGTTGTGTTATCAGTCTTTTTTTAGTGGAGGCCCTGTAGGATTCTGTGAACTTTCTTTTATAACTCAATCATGTAGAGAGGTATTCAGTTTCAACATGAGTGGTTTTACTGTCCTGTAGATAATTTCTAGTTTTATGGCATTGAGGTCTGAGAAGATACTTTGTGTTATTTCAATGTTTTCTATTGTGTTGAGGCTTATTTTTTGTAAATTGTGATCTATTCTGGAGACTGTACCACATACATTTGAGAAGAAAGTGAATTGAGTTTTAGTTAGGTGCAGTATCCTGACTACATCCACAAGGTCAAGTTGGCTGATTGTATAGTTTAGATCTTCCGCATCTTTGTTAAGTTTCTTTTGAATTGACCTAGCTTTTGTGGTGTGCTGAAGTCTCCTGCCATTATTGTGGTGCTATATATTTCTTTCTTCAATCCTGTTAGCTGTTGTTTTATCTATTTTGCAGATCTATCATTTGGTGCACAAATGCTGATAAAGGTTATGTCTTTTTTATCTATTGTGCCTTTAATCAGTAAGTAATGTCCTTCCTTATCTTTTTTTAAATTTCTTTATTTTTCATTTCAATGAACATCTATAGAGATTTTGGAATTCCATTCATTCACTGTTGCACCCCTCTCCCCGCCCCACCCCCATTTGCTCCTTTCCTTCAAACGCAAAAGAAAAACTTCCTCATTGTTATGCAATCCCCCCCCACACATCCCCCAACCCCAAATATAATCCACTCTGCAACCCTCATTCCGTACTCTTACGATAAACATAATACCCTAAAATATATTCTCTCCCCAAAGACTTCAATGCCGTAAACATATTTCATCCAGTTTTTCCTCAGTCTTACCCCCATCCCGATATCAGCCTCATTCTACAACAGTGGCACCAT
>NW_006399814.1:13308737-13317522 GCF_000299155.1 Elephantulus edwardii
CATTCTGTATTTCATCCAGTTTCTTTTTTATCCATTGAAAATATTCAATCATTGTTCTTTTAAAATCACTATCAGAAAGATCCATCAGGCTTTCTGGCTCCAGGAAATCCATTGCTACTGTGTCTTCTTTGGGGGGGTGATATCTTGCTTTGGGCTGGTGGGACAAGTGAAGCACTCTGCTTTCTACAGGACATTGGTGTGGTAGAGTTCTTTGTGTCTGAGGTGGTAGCTGGTTTTTGATTTGATGTCACTGCTCCAGAAGAAGGTTGGGCAGAAACAAGAGTTATTGCGTAGAGGGTGCGTGCACACTCCAATGCTCATGTGAGTGGGGAGGGAGGAAGCGCACACTGATACATGTGGGGAGGGCCTCAGGAGAACCTAAATAATGAAGGAGGAAGTCTGTTGTTCCCTTTCTGGAATAGCTTCCCCACTCTTTGGAAATGCTCAGGATCTCCCTGTTGTTTGAGTTAGTGGGCCCTACGTACTCAGGCCAGAAACCAGTTTGATTCCCCACGTAACTTAATCCTCAATGGTACATGAGTATTTTAGGGGAGGCTGATAAATCTTATAGATGTGGCATATATGATTGTCTTCCTGGCCCAAGGGCCTTCAGCCCTCGGGCCTAAATGGGTGTGGGGTGTCTGGGTCGCAAGGCCCGGCCTGGAACTGCTTCTGCTGTCCTTGCAGATCTCCCAGCAAAGTCCAAGTTTACAAAGATGGCGTTTCCCCACAGACCTCTGGGAACTGTAGTTGGGACCTGCAGTTGGAGATACTAATTTTTCTTGGGTTTCCCCTCTTGAGGCTTTCCTTCTCAACTTTTTTTTTTCCACTCAAGCAGGTAACAGGCTTGGGGCTTCATTGCCCCAGTGAAACCGCTTGGCCAGATTAGAAGCAAAAGTCTACATGACTCGTTTGCTATACTTTTTCGAAGTTTAGATCCATGGTATGGAACTTTGACAGTGCATATGGCTAGATGCTTGGCTGCTGACTGAAAGACTGCTTGTCTGAATCCACTTAGAAGATCTGTGAGAGAAAGTCCTGTAATTGCTTCTATAACAAATACAGACAAAAAAACCTGCTGTGGGACAGTTCTACTATGTCACGTGGGGGTTGCTATGAGTCAGAATCAAATCAATAGTGCCTGGCAACAATGACAACAGTAGGACCATAGTGTAAGATAGGTTTGAGGAAAGAGAGTTTATAGTAGAGGCAAGAGACAGAGAGCCCTTTCAAATTGAAGTTTTAATATCTGACTATATAAAGGCAGATGGCAAGACCCAGACAAGGGCATCTACAACATTTGTTCCAAGGACTCAGCGGCCCATGTCCCTGCATGATGACATAGTGGCAACAGGAAGCACTGACTGCATAAGACAGCAGAGGTGAGAAGGAATCATGAGAATCAGTAATTCCTGGAGGTAGAAGCTCTGTCCTTTAATTCACCCCAACAAACCCACTGCTGTAGAGTCCATTCCAACTTCCTTACGACCCTAAGGTTGTAAATTCTGAAGGGAACATACTGCCTCATCTTTTTCCCAATGACCAACTGGTAGGTTCAAACTGCTGGTCTTTTTTTTTTTTTAACTAGTTTATAAAATTCTAATAAAATTTGAACAATTCTTTCCATTTCCCTCACCGACCCCACCCATCAATTTGTATAATCCAGTGATTAATCCCCTCTTCCCCCTGTACATCTGCATCCCTCTGCTTCCAGCCTCTCCCATCTCTCCTGGATCCTTATACTTACTCATTCTACAATAACTGTCTTATAAAATATTTATCCTTGTGAAACAGAGTTAGTTTACTCAGCATAATGCTCTCCAGTCCCTCCCAAGTTAGGTAATAATTTACAAAGTTATTATTCCTGCGTGCTGCATAGTATTCCATTGTGTGAATGTACCATAATTCCTCAACCCATTCATTGTGGTTGGACATTTGGGTTGTTTCCATGTTCTTGCGATGGTGGATAATGCTGCTATGAACATTTGTGCACAAATCTCAGTTTGTGCCTCAGTTCTCATATTCTCAGGGTATATTCCAAGCAGTGGCATAGCTGGGTCATATGAAATTTCTGTGTTCAGCTTCTTGAGGAAGTACCAAGCTGCCTTCCAGAATGGTTACACATTTTACAATCCCACCAACAATGTATAAGAGTTGCTTTCTCACCACGTCATCTCCAACATATATTACTTGCTGCCCTGTTGAACTTTGCCACTCTTACTGGAGTGAGATGGTACCTCATTGTGGTTTTGATTTGCATCTCTCTTGTTGCCAGTGATTTGGAGCATTTCTTCATGTGTCTGTTGGCCACTCGAATATCTTCCTCTGTGAAAATTCCTTCCATGTCTTTTGCCCATTTTGTCATTGGGTTGTCAGTCTTTTTATCTATGGTCAACTGATATTCAACAAGGAAATCAAAGATATCAAATGGGGACATGAAAAAAACCTCTTCAACAAATGGTGCTGGTAAAACTGGACTTCTACCAGCAGAAAGTTGAAACAGGATCAACATCTCACACTATACACAAAAATGAACACGAAGTGGCTCAGACACCTGGGATTAAAGGCCAAAACCATAACGTTCATAAGAGACTAACTGGGATCAAGCTTTGAAGCGCTAGTTCAAGGTATCAAGAGACTTCCAAACACAACTAGGAATGCACAGTCTAAAGAGGATAAAATTGAAGCATGGGACCTTCTAAAGATTAAATCTCTGTGCACATCAAAACCTTTTCCCAGTAGGGTGAAAAGAAAACCTACAGACTGGGAACAAACATTTGGTGATACCATCTCAGACAAAAGTCTTATAACAAAAGTTTTCAGAACTTAAGGTTAGCAGTCAAAGACATAATCTATTACACCACCATGTTGTTTTCAAAGTACCACAGAGTTCTACTGAAACTTAGGAGGAGAAGATTTCCAAAAGGATGTCGTAGTCCTTTGATATCTAGGGCTCTGGGGCCCCTTCCACACTCAAGGGACTCATGACAAAGGTCAACTACTCTATGTCCATTGTCTAGTCTCCCTGTGTGGCCAGTCAGCCATTCCCTCAAAGACCTGGTGCCCCCTTAAGAAGCAGCTGTGACAGCTCACAGTCCAAAGTCTTCTCAGGACCATCTGCTTCTGTCAGTCCCTTGAAGCCTCTAAGGGCAGCTTCTCTCTCTCGCTTCTCTCGCAGGCTTTCTGTGGGGGTCAAGAAGTTGCAGTGGGGGGAAAGCCCCCTCAAACTCACTACTGTGGAATGGAGGTGATTGTCCATCATCCTCTTGTTGAACCACTTGGTAACTTTGAATCACTGGAGAGGTTTGGCTTTTGGGTTTGCCAGCATAGTTCTCTACAAAGCTCCCTGCCCTTTTGGTTATTTTTCAGCCAGATATAAAATATATACTGGCATCTAATATAGTTTTCTTCTTCTGCTTGTTAAACAGAGAAACATAATGGGAAACACAAGAATCACCCCTTATCCCCAACACCTGGCCAGTGGCTTGAGTACAACCTCAGGATAGATCTGAGTCCCAGCCAGCTAAGTTCCTCTCAAATGTTTGATCCTTTAGAACCATCATAAAATAATAAGTGTTCATTGCTCTTTCAGGCTGCTGAGTTTGGGGATAATTTGTTATGTAGCAATAAATACAAAGTATTTGTTTCTTCCTTATTGACTGGTAAAGAGCTCTTTATTTACTAAGAATATTAATTATTTGCAAATGTATGTTGCAAATATCCCTTGGGATTTTCACTGAATCTACGTTGAATTTGTAATTATTTGCGTATAAGAGAGCAGCTAGTCTTCTCATCTAGGCATGCGGATTTGAATCTTTCATGTGCTGTAGTACATCTGGGTGTTTTATTTGTTTAGATCCTGCCCTCCTTTCCCCCCTTATTTTTATTCTTAGAGTAATCAATAATTTCTGTTAATAGTGCAAACAAGGTCCATTTTTACATCATATTTGTTTTTTAAATGCAATTGACTATGGATGCTAACATTGTTCACAGCTATCTATTGAAAACTGGTGAACTCATGAATACACATGATTCTCAAACTGCCTAACTTAAATTCTTTGAACTTAGCTGTCCTACCTGTAAAATGGTCTCGTAATAGCACATCCCTCAGTGGGTGAAGGGTGTGGATAAAATCAGGCAATCTGTATGAAGAGCTGAGCACACTGCCTGGCACATAGCAAACATACCATAAATGTTTGCTGCTATTTTATTCACTAATTGTCAAAATAGTACATATTTGGAAATAAGTAAAACATTTCTGACTTTCTTTGGCTACAATGAAAGCAAACTTATGTTAAGAGAGTTTGCATACAATACACCTCAGGGATTGTTTGACTGGCTCTGACAGGTCTCCAGGCTGTGCACCTGCTGGAGCAGAGAGCGCTGACAACATTTCACATATGTCAAGCCCTTGGATTTGAAATTCCTTGTAGGCTGTACAAATTAGTTTGCTTTATTTTATATTGTACTTACATGAAGTTATCACCTCTTGACTTCAACATTGAAATTTATGTGAATATCATGCAAACGATGCCTCTCTGAATGTCTAGAGCCTTGAGGCATCTCTGAGGCCCCCAGGCCTCAGCCTCACACTCCTGGTGCTATATTTACCACTTCCTTCAACTCAGGTCCCTGAGGGACAGTGTAAGGACTCTCCCACCCCAATTCTTCCTACTTCTGAGGGCCCCCTCAGGGTGGAATGACTGCCCAATCAACTCAGCAATGTCAGCTCAGCACATCTCTTTCTGTTGTCTCCGTTTTGTTAAGGCCACACAGGTAAAAAACAAGACCTTAGGCAGCAAATACATCATATTCTCAAGCAAGGACTAGACTCGCACTGTGCAGTCATAGCTAATAGCCACACATGGCTAGTAAGCACTGATTATGTGCCTTGCCAAAAGCTACTCTCCAAATATAAAATGCACATTGGGTTCTAGAGAAGACAGGGTCTGAAAAAATGGGTGCAAAGTATCTCAATAATAATAATAATACATTTTCAATTCTCTCACATGCTGAAATGATATCTTAGAGTTAAGTTAAAATTTATTTCACTGGCTTCCTTTTCCTTTGTTGTGGCTACTGGACAGTTTAAAGGGAGCCCTGGTGGCCTAGTGGGTAAGGAGTTACACTGCCAGTCCAAATAGTTTAAATCCACGAGCTGCTCTGAGGGAGAAAGATGGGAAATCCCCTTCTATGTAATTTACTGCATCTGAGAAGCCACTGCAGGGTCAGCTATGAGTCAGTTCCAACTCGATGACACATAACAACAAAAAAAGGTTTTAAATTATTTACATGACTCGTGATTTTATTTATCTTAGGCTGTGCTAAGTTAGACTCTCTGTGTCAAATTTGCCAATGTGGTGCCTATCTGGGCTTCTGTTTAGTGAGCTTGTTGGGATAAAATCAGTCATGATTCCTGTAAATCAGAGAGCCAGACAGAGACCTATCCTAATAATAGAGTCTAATAGGGGCTACTTTCCTACCTCAGAGGAGTTTTTGGAAGGGATAAGCTGATGTACTTCTCAGTACCTGGAGAGACTCCCAGAAACTATCTGCTGAAGGAGGTGTCACTGCTGAAAGAGGTGTCAGAAGTGGGCAACAAGAAGAGAATTCGAGGTGAGAGACCCCCAGTGAGGAAGAGAGACATTTCTGGAAATGAAAAAAGTCTTGCCCCCAGTGCCCACTGGACAGGGTTGGTATTTGGAACCCAGTGGGTAAAGAGTTGTGCTGCCAACCTAAAGGCAAGCAGTTCAAATCCACCAGCTGGTCCATGGGACAAAGATGAGCAGTCTCTTCTTGTGTCCTTACAGCCTCTGAGAAATCTGCTGGAAGGTCAGCTATGAGAGTTCTGACTCAACGTCATATAGCAACAACAAAATATCCAGAGACTGGTCCATAGACTGCCAAAACCCCCAAACCAGCGTGTCTTGGAGGAAGTGCATCCAGAACGCTTATTAGAAGCAAGGATGGTGAAGCTGTATCTCACATACTGTGGTCATGTAATGGAGAAGGGGCTGGTCCTTGGAAAAAGATATCATGCTGGGGAAAGGTGGAGGGACAGAGAAAATCAGAGAAAGAGAGTAAGACCCTCAATGAGAGAGATTGACACTGTAACAAAGGGCTCGAGCATGATGTGTATGGTGAGGCTGGTGCAGGATGGGGCCAGGTTCAGATTGGCTGTTTATAGAGTCACAATGAGTCTTAGCGCACTCATTGGCACCTAACGGACCACACATTCATTGAACCCTGATGAATAGTCCAGAACCTGTAGTGCTGCTAAACAAAGTGGTCATGGTGGTTTGACACCAGCAGCTCTGAGTGAGAAAGATGGGCACTCTTTACCTGTTAAGATTAACTGTCTCAGGAACCTGGTAGAGGGTTTGGCATGAGTCAGAATCAAGTTGATGGCAGTGAGAGTGACATTCAGAGAGCACCAATGATAAATTACAGCTCTACCAAGTGCAATAGAATTGTTTCTGTCACTAACCTGTACTCCTCGACCCCACCTTCCAGGTCTGCTCATGGGGTGGAGGAGTAGAAGAGCAAGCTGGGGTGTTAAGTCTCTGACAGCTGCTTTCCCCATGGCAGGCCAGAACTCATGGGAGGGTAAATCGACATTTAGAAGAGTTTTGTGTTTGCTTAAGGGGCACTGGTGGAACAAATGTTTAAGTGGTTGACAACTAACTAAAAGGTGGTTGATTTGAACCCATTCAGCATCTCTGAGGGAAAAGAACCTAGAAATTGGCTCCCATGAAGATTCACCAGCTCAATCCATTGCCATCCAATTGGAATCTACTCATAGCTAACCCTTTAGCAGGTTTTTGGAGGCTACAGATTGCCTAAGAGGGAGCTATGGTGGCTCAGTATTAAGGTGTTGTGCTGCCAAGCCAGAGTCAGGCAGTTTGAATCCACCAGCTGCTCTGGGTGAGAATGAGAGGTAATCCCCTCCTGTGTGATTTATTGCCTTTGAAAACTCACTGGAGGAGGGTCAGCTTCGAGTCAATTCTGACATGACAGCACATAACAACAATGCAACAACAAATCATGTGGAAGGAGCTTGTCCACCTTTCTCCCGAGGAGCTGCTGATGGAGTCAGACTGCCAGAGCGATGCTGCGTCTGGGTTAGCAGTGCAACTCCCTGTGATGACTCCACAGTGCTCCCTCCCGTGAAGATTACAGCCTAGAGAACTCCATGGGATAGTTCTGCTTTATCACTTTGGGCTCATTGTAAGTTTAAAAACGAGCTCTGGTGGCCTAATGGGTAAGGAGGCAAGTGGTTTGAATCCCCCCGCTGCTCTATGGGAAGAAGAGGAACAATCTCCTCCTGTGTTAAACACAGCCTCTGAAAACTCACCAAAGACTTAGCTATGAGTCAGTTCTGACTCACATAACAAGGACAGTGATTGAAAAATAGCCTGACAGCAACAATGTTTTATTACACTGGAGTGGTTTGGTTTTTTTTTTTTTTTCCCCTTAAGCCTGACAAAAAGATTCTTTATTGATTATCTTAACCAATTATTTTCAACTCAGAAGCCAGAATGAACCAGCTAGTAGCGTCAGTCAGATCCCTCCTTTGTTGAGCCTTTGTCCTGACTTCCCTTTCAGAGTGAAAGCCCCTTGAGGGTCTCCAGTGACCCACAGAGCGATAGGGGAGCAGATCGCTCCTGATCCTTTCATACTCACATCATCTCTTCTCCCTTCACATTCCTTCAGCCTCATTCCACCACAGAGACCTTACACCTTGTAATGGTTAATCTTACACGTCAACTTGGCTCGGTTTTGTAATAAACACCTTCCAGGTGTTGTTGTGATCATATTTCCTATGTGCAGTTACCATCTACAATCACTTGACTACAAGTGGAGGAGATTACTCTCCACAATGTGGGTGGGGTACATCTAATCAGATGGTAAGCCTTAATTGTTAAAACAGGTTTTCTAGAAAAGAACACATTATAACCTCAAGACTGCAGCACCAACTTCTGCAGATTTCCCAGTCTGCTGATCTGCCTGACAAATTTGTGTTGCCATCATCATCATGTGAGTCAACTCTTTAAAAGAAATCTCTCTCCCCTGTTTATTGTTTCTTTGGATAATCCTAATTATACATCTGCTGGCTCCTCTGCCTGACGTGTGCTTATCCTAAATGTCTACGCAGCTCTCTTTCTCTCCTCCAGGTCTGGACTGGAATATACCACTTCTCACTTTGTCCAAAATAATAACTCTGCTTCTCCCAGCTGCCTACCCTCTACTGAACATGTGATGGATTTTATTTGCTTATTGTCTCTATCTCCCAGAGGAAGACAAACTCTACAAAGGGGGTGGCTGTGGTTGACTTGTTTTGTTCACTGATGTATTGATTCAACCTAGGACATGGTAGCTATTCAAGAATATTGGTAGATGAATGACATTGGCCAATAATGAGACTTGCCAGAAATTTTATCTCAGCAAAGGGATAATGACCGAGTACACTCAGGTGATTAGGGAAAATGCTTGGGAGAAACAGTGGGATTGCTTTCTGTTTATCTCTACCAGGTGTTGCTCACACTATGATAGGCTTGCGGAGTGTAGGCTCAGTGTGTAAGGTGGTTATAGTCTAGTTCACAAGGTAGTGCAGGAAGGGCTATAACCCAGGTGAGGGAACTTACACAGGAACTGGATTTTGAAGAGGCAAATAGAAGTCCATTAGGCATGAAGAAATGCTCAAAATCCCTAGCCCTAAGAGAGATGCAAATTAAAACAACTATGAGATATCATTTCACCCCAGTCAAAATAGCAAAATTTAACA
>NW_006399814.1:13318477-13323155 GCF_000299155.1 Elephantulus edwardii
TGTGGCATTTGGACAAGAACAAACTGGGAGGAGGGTAGAGAGAATAGTGCAACAATGAATGAATGGAAACCCAAAATCTCTGTAAATGTTTACGAAAATTAATAAAATATAGGAAAAAAAAAGAAGTCCATTAGGCAGAAAAATGGAGTGCACATTTTGAATAAATACATGACCAGAATTTAATTGTATGAACATGTGAGGGGGGGGTGTCTAGACTATGCATGGGTGAAAGCATAAGTATGACGATCCAATGGAAGAAGCACTTATATACACTGCTTTGAGTTCAGGAAGATTTATAAGCTCCTTTAAAGAGTTCATAGGACAGGATAAACTTGACAAGGTTGGAAGTACAGATTCACTGCTGCTATCATCCCAGGACCAGCTCTTGTTCTTTAGAATATTTAGAGGGAATAAGAACGATGTTTCTAGTCAACAAGGATGGAGCATATTCTGTAGCCTGTTGATGGCATTCTATTTCTAAGAACAAGGATCTGCAGCTCTAGTGCGGCTCAGAATACAAATCCCACTTGTACAAGCAGCAAGATGTTTTAATTACCATAATAGATGGGTTGTGGGCTTGATAGTGCATGAGTAGGATCTGATTTTTGGTGTTCCAGAAATGGGGGCCCTTCCCTCCTGGATAATCCATATAGGTGCTCAACCATTTTCATGTCTGGTTTCTTATTGGTGACAGACAACTAAAGCTCTTGCTTTGTCCCATTTGTAGATGGGTCTCTCTGACACCTTCTTAATATAGATACGTGGAAAGAAAAGTGAAATGAGGATAGCGAGGTTGTGAATTCATCAGCTATCACTACTGTAAAACTTCATTTAAAAAGCATTCCCTATGCCTACACTAATGTTCATATCAGCATTACTCACTATCAAAAGAACATGGAAACAGTCCAAATGTCCAACCACAATTGAATGGATTGAGAAATTGTGGCATATTCACACCATGGAATAATACACAGCACTCAGGAGCAATGATTTTGAAAATCACTACTTAACTTGGGTGGGGCTGGAGAGCATTATGCTAAGTGAACTAACTCAGTCCCATAAGGACAAATACTGCAAAGACCATTATTGTAGAACATGTATGAGGATCCAAGGGGGTGTTGAGCAGAGGGGTGAGGATGAGGGGACATTTAATCGTAGGACTGCACATTTGATGGATGGAGGGAGAGATGGGTAAAGAGAATGTGAAAGAACTGGTGTTAAAAACAATATATATATGAACTTTGTAAGCAAAACAGTATAAAATAATTTTTTTTAAATAAAAGCATTCCCAAAACTCAATGTATGGCAACAACAAAAGCTTTATCTCTCGCTGTAGCATCTGTAGTGAAAATGTGATCCACATGATCTAGGCCACACTTTTTTGGAAGCTGGACTAAATTATTGCAGGATGGATTTGGACCTATTCCTAGGGTAGAGATTCAAGAGGCAGCAGCCTTTTCTCCTATTGGATTACAGAGAGCATAAACCAAGGCCAGGAGCACACTTACACTTAAATCCTCTGCTCATGCCACTTCAGCTAACTTTACACTGGGTAGAACAAGTCACGTGACCAATCCTAACTCCAGTGGTCAGGAAAATATGCTCTGCCCACAGTGAAGAGGAGGGGATGAATTTTTGTGAACAACACCATAAATAAACAACATAGGCCACAACTGGAAGATCATGGTGCTCTCATTAGGATTCATTTCATAAAGATTGATTTCATTTCATATGATTATCATTGCTGGCTGAAACCTTGCTTGCTGAAACTGGAGAAGACCTGAAGCACTTGCTGCAGAAGGTCAAGGACTGTAGTCTTCAATATGGATTGAAGCTCAGCATTAAGAAGACACTGGGTCAATTGGCAGCACCATGATAGATGGAGATGAGATTGAGGTTGTTAACAATTCTAGCTTGCTCAGCTCCACAATTAACACTCTCAGCACCAGCAGTTGGGAAATCAAAAGGGAAAATCTGCTGTCAGACCTCTCCAGAGTGCTAAAAAGCAACTGTATCAGTCTAGAGACTAAGATGCACCTAATCCAGGCCATGATCTTCACATTTACTTGTTATGCTTCAGAGAGCTGGACAATGACTAAAGATGACAGAAGAAGAATCTATGTCTTCGAATTGTGGTGCTTGGGAAGAGTCTTAAGCAGACCATGGACCACCAAGAAAACAAATAGGTTTGTCTTGGAGAGGGTAAAACCAAGTTTCTCCTTGGAGGTTAGGATTTTGAAGATCCTTCTCTAATATTTTGGGCACGTGCATAGGAGAGACTGGTTCTTGGAGAAGGACAACATGCTTGGGAGGTGGAGGGACAGCACAGGAGAGTAAGACCTTGGGCAAGATAGATTGATACAGTAACAAGGGCAATGGGGGTTAATGTGTCAGAATTAGTGAGACTGGCTCAGGGCAGGGAAGGGTTCAGAGCTGCTGTACATAGGGTTGTTATGGGTCACAGGTGACTTGACGGCCCATAACAACAACGTCATTGCTGGTGCCAGATTTTGGCTGAAAGCAGAGAATACTGGAAGGATATCTATTTATGTTTTATTGAATATGCAAAGACATTTTATTCTGTGGATCACAGCAAACTATGGCCGACACTGATAAGAATGGGACTCCCAGTACATTTAATTGTGCATATGCAAAACCTCTATTTAAACCAAGAAGCTGTGGTATGAACAGAACAAAGGAAAACTGCATTGTTTAAATACAGGAAAGATGTGCATCAGGGCTGTATCCTTTCTCCACACCTATTGTATCTGAACTTTACATTTCAAATTCACACTGTAAGTTACAATATTGAGAGATACTGTAGGCAAAATCTTGAATGATCCAGGTAATATCAAAGGAAAATGGGGGGAAAATACACAGTCACTAGCAAAAAGGAATTGGTTGACACCAAAAAATTTCAGGGAGTAAAATATGAACAAAAGCCAAGGGTATTGAAGGAAGACATTCTCGCTACACTGAAGGTACTGAGAGGGGGAAGGCCCCAGGAATCGATGGAATACCAGTTGACATATTTTAACTAAAAGATACAGTCCTGGGTTCCAGAAAATTTGGAGGATGGCTGCCTTGGTCAACTGACTGAAAGAGATCTGTATTTATTCCTGTTCTCAAGGAAAATTATCCAACAGAATGCAGAAATTACTGAACAATTTCACTAATCTCACAGGGAGGCAAAATATTGTTAAAGAGCATCCAAAATTGGCCAGAATGGTACATTAACAGAGAAATGCCAGAAGTTCAAGCTGGGTTTAAAAGAGGCCGTGAGACCAGTGATACCATTGCTGATGCCAAATGGATCCTGGCTGAAAGCAGAGAATACCAGAGAATGTCTATTAGTGTTTTATTGACTATACAAAGAGAATTGACTGTTTGGCTTATAGCAAATTATGGCTAACTTGAAAAGAATAGGAATCCCAGAACACTTATGTTCATGTTGTTGTTGTGTACCATCAAGTTGGAACTGAAACATAGCTGATTCTCCAGAGGCAGTTAATTACATGGGAAGATATTATACATGTTTCTTTGGGAGGACAGTTGGTAGACTTGAGCTGCGTGCCTTCAGGATACGAAACCAATATCTAGACCAAGAAGTTGTCGGAACAAAAGAAAAAAACAACACAAGATGCAAAAAAAAAAAAAAAAAATCTCTGTCAGGGTTGTGTTTTTTCTCTATATCTTTTCAATTATATGCTGAGCAAATTAGTCAAGAAGATGGACTCTATGAAGAAGAATGTGGCATCAAGATTTGAAGACTTATCAACTATCTGAGCTTGCAGATAACAACCTTGTTTGCTCAAAGTGAAGAGGTGCTGCTACAGAAAATCAAAGACAACAGCCTTTACTATGGATTGCATCTTACCATCAAGAAGACAAAAATCCTCACCACTGGACTTATAAGCAACATCATGAGACATGGAGAAAAGATTGAAAAGGCCAATGACTTCAACTTACTTTGGCACGAGAAGTCAGGAGATCAGGAGACATATGGTATTGGGAAACTATGCAGTCAGGCACCTCTCCAAAATACTGAAGAGAAAGGATATATATTAGTTTGAAGATGAAGGTGTGCCTGATTCAGGCCCTTGTCTTTTCAGTCACTTGCTATGAATCTGCGAGCTGGGCAATGAAAAAGGATGACAGAAGAAGAAATGATGCCTTTGAGTTGTGATGTTGGAGAAGAGTTCTAAATATCTCATGGTCTGCCAAAACAACAGGTATGTCTTGATAAAAATACAGCCAGAATGAACCTTGAAGGTAAAGATGACAAAGTGTCTCCTCTCATACTTTGAGCATGTTGTTAGAAAGGCTATTCTCTGGATAGGTTTATCATGCTTGGAAAGGTAGAGGAACGTGAAAGGGGGGAAGACCCTCAATGAGATGGATTCACACAGTGACTGCAGCAATGGGCTCAAGTGTGTCACAGACGGCACAGGATAGGACAGGTTCATATCCATTGCACTTAATAAGAACTGGGAGAAAAGGTATTACAAAGTTTAGAACAGTGATTTTGGAGGAGATTTTAACAAATGTATTTTTTTAGAGATGTTCATATTTCACAAATATTGTCTTTCTAATCCCAGAACATTTAATTGTGCTAATGTGAAACCTATATTTGGACCAAGAGGCAGTAGTCAGAACAGAGCAGGGCAACACTGCATGG
>NW_006399814.1:13324330-13326087 GCF_000299155.1 Elephantulus edwardii
CCCCCCCATTTGCTCTTCTCCTTGAAAAGCAAAAGAGAAACTCCCCATGCCCTTTTAAGAGTTGTTTCTTCCTCATTATTATAAACTCACTGTCCTCTAAGTTTTCTAATCTTTTGAGTTGTTCTTGCATTAATTTCATATAAAACTCAAACACTGTTTTCAAGTAAAAATTAATAGTTGGCCCTCCATTTGGCTCCAGAGACTTCAAATTGTATGGGAGCAGATACCTTGTCTTTCTCCCTTTGAGCTGCTGGTGGATTCCAACCACCAGAGAGATGTTGCCTTTGGGTTAGCACTGCAGTTTCCTAAGGACTATGCCACCAGATGTATTCTAATCCTCTATCTCCAATAGAGCTTAAAAGGGCACAAGGCAGATATTATTCACTTCATTCTTGTTAGGTGCCATCAAATTGTCTCTAATTTATACTGATCCCATGTACAACAAATGAAACCTTGCCTCTTCTTTGTATATGTACTGGTGCTGCATGAACATAATTAAAATTCTTCTTCTTTGCAGTGTTACCCTTAATTTGTTATGATCTACCCAGTCAAATTACTATGTGTAGTCAATAAAATGTACATAAACATTTTTCCTGTGTTCTGTGCTTTCAGCGAATATCCATGATATTAACAATGATGTCCGTCACTCCATGGCCTTTTCTGGAACTAGTTTGAATTTCTGGAAATTCTCTGTCAATGTGTTCTTTGTTCCAAGACATTTACAAATAATCTTCAGCAAAATTTTGATGCTATGTGAAAATAGATTTTATTATTATGTGTTCAATTTCTATATCTTGTTGAATAACCTTTCTTGGAATGGCAAAAATGATAATTGATTGTGTCTTCCAAATTCCTTGGCACAAACTAATAAGCAAGTCCAAGGTTCCATCTGTTGAGATATTTTGCTAATTCCTGGAGGTTGAATTTCACCAAGATCTTCAGTGTATTTTAAACTTTTTCCTCTAGTACTGTTGGCTTTTGATCAAATGCAACCTCCTGAAATGATTAACCACTGACCAACACTGTTTGGTTCAATAACTCTGTCATATATGCTTCCTGTGTCATTCAATATTTTGCCTATAGAATTCTTCAGACTTGCAACTTGAGGCTTGAAACTCTTCTTTTTTTTTACTCTTTCATTTTGAGAAATGCCAAGTGTATTCTTCCCTTTTGGTTTTCTAACTTCAGTCCTTTGCATATTTCATTATACTACATAACCTTTTTTTCTTGAGCTGCTACTTGAAATCTTATATTCATATCTTGTAATCATTCTTCCTTTAACTTTAGCTTCTTCATGTTCTAGAGCAAGTTTCAGATTATTTTCTGATATCCATTTTGATTTTTCTTTTTCCCCTTCTTTTAAGTGACCTTCTGTTTTCATGTATGATATTTTAAATTTTATCCCACAGCTTGCTTGCTCTTTGGTCATTTGTGTTTACTGCATCACATCTATTATTTTTTATTTTATTTATTTGTTGTTGTTGTTGTTATCACATCTATTCTTGCAAGATACTTTCTAAAGTTAGGTGAGATGTACTTAGGGTTATATTTTGGTTCTTGTTGGCTTATTTATATTTTCTTTAGCTTCAATTTGAACTTGAATATGAGCTTGTGCTGATTGAATATTGAGGTTCTCCTTCTCATAGATGTAGTCCATTTGATTCCTGTGGAACCCATCAGGTGAGGTCCATGTGTATAGTTGATGTTTATGCTTTTCTTTTTTTTTCTCCATTTCCATCATGAAGGCCATATTTCCT
>NW_006399814.1:13327361-13330600 GCF_000299155.1 Elephantulus edwardii
TCTTGATTTTGCATTTGATCAATTTCAGACTGTAGAAGTTGGTAGAAATTCTTACTTTCTTCATCTTTGGCTTTTGTAGTTAATGGGTGTATCCAGCTAAAAGTGCTTGGATATTATCCTATCTCTGACAGCATTGTATTTCTGGGTAAATCTTGAAATGTTCTTTTTGAAAATGAAAGCAATGCTATTACTGTTCAATTTTTCACTCTAATTATAGTTGCCCCTCTGGTTGTTGTTGTTGTCATTTATTGTCAAATCAGAGCCAACTCAGAGCTGACCATCCAGTGGATTTTCAAAGGCATTAAATTGTGTGGGAGAAGATTGCCCATCTTTCTCCCCTATAGCAGTTGCTGACCTTGAACTCTGAACCTTCAGACTGACAGTGCAACTCCTTCTCACTAAACTGATTCATGACTACCTTGATGTGTACAATAGAATGAAACTGGCCAATCCTTGCGCATCCTCACAATCTCTTTTGTACTTTAGTCCGTTGTTACAGTCACGGTGTCAAGCTATCTCAGTGAGGGTCTTCTTCTCTTTCACTGACCTTCTACCATGTGAGAGAATATCTCTTTGTGATCTTGATTTGCATCTCTTTGATGGCTAATGGTGTTAAACATCTTTTCATGATTGGAAACAATATTTCTATCAGAGTCAGCTTTACTTGTTGATGCTCAATTTTTAAATCATTGAAATGACTTCAAGATTTTTCTTTCACTATAACCAATAACCAAACTTATTGCCATGAAGTCAATTCTGACTCATAGCAATTCTGTAAGGCATAGTAGAGCTTTGCTTAGAGTTTGTGAGTTTGCCAGTCTTTACATAAGCAGGCTGTCCAGAGCATCTGGATTGCAGCGGCTTTGAACTACAACTTTTTAGTTAGCAGCTGAATTTTTAAAATCACTGTCCAAACAAAGTACCCTTCTTGCCCTAAATAAAAGTTAAATGAGGACCTTATATGTATACACCTGTTCTTAGGGAGCTCTGGTAGCATAGTCCATAGGAAGTTGATTGCTAACTCAGAAGCTGAGCTTCCCTAGTGGTATGAATTCTCCAGCAGCTCCAAGGGAGAGAGATAGTAATCCCCTTCCCTGAGATTTATCACCTTGCATAACTAGTTGGAGGGTCAAGGATGAGTTGCTATTCCGTGTCAATAAGTGTGTGGAGTGCACCTGTTGTGACTTACCTGCAAATCAACTAAAAGATACATTTAGGTTTTGACATTATTAATAATCTAGGAACTTCTTTTATTTACCGTATTTTTTTTAAGTTTACAACTTTATTTGGTAAACAGCTATTAGTTTTCACCCACACTGACGGTCTGTAGATTTTTGAAAGTGATGACAGGTACATAGATAGCCAGTGTACACAGCTTACGTGGGGAATCTTCATCGTCATTACGTTTTCTGGACAACTGTACATGTATATGGTATGGGACATTCCTTATTCCTTTGGCCCAGATGGCTTTGTTAAGCCTGGTGTCAATGCAAACATCTGGTTTTCCCATCTCCTTCATGACAAATTTCCGGATCTCCTTTAGTGCCCGAGGGGCACGCTTCTTAAATCCCATTCCATGGATGCACTTGTGAATGTTTGTGGTGAACTCTTTGGTCACCACTTTGTTGATGGCAGAACGGCCTTACTTCTCACCGCCATTCTTTGCAGGGGCCATAGCACTGGGACCAGGCTGCCTATTTGTTTTTAAACTGCCCAAAAGTCATGGATATTTTTTACTATTAGAATCTTGGATTTATAATTTTTCAAGATATTCTTCGAGTTGGTAACTTGTCTTTTAAATTTTTGAATAGACTTTTGAGTCAAAAGTTTCAGTTTTTAGGAGGTCTCATTTATTTCTTTTTCTTTTTTGTGCTTTTGTTATTGTATTATATAATCTATTATTTAAAAACCTAGAGTTGATATTATCTCTGTATTTTCTCCTGAGATTTTTATACTTTTAGTTCCCACATTTAGATATTTAATTAATTTTAATTAATTAATTAATTTAGATGTTTAATGTGGTGTGTGGGCACGAGTGTGTGTGTGTGTGCAAGTGAGGCATATATCTTGTTTCATTTTTCTGCTTTGGATATTAAATTTTTCCAGTTATTTATTGAATAGCTAAAATATTTGTTTGTTCATCTCATCAAATTCACTTGGAAACCTTGTCAAAAATCAGCCAAGCATAGTTTGTGGGTTTATTCCATTGGTTTATGTGTCTCTTATTATATGATACCAGGCTGTTTTGATTAACATAGTTATAGACTATATCTTAAGAAATAATGCTGTATGAGTAGTCCTACTTTATTCTCTTTCAACATTGGTTTAGATATCAATCAAACCTTTGGGCATTTCATATTAAGGTGAGGATTGGTTTTAGGTTTCTGTAAAGGAGACTGTTGAAATTTTGATTGACATTATATTGAATTTACAAATCTCTTTGGGTTTTTTTGACATCTTAACAGGATTAAGTCTTCAAATCCATGAATACGAACTATATTTCCATATATTTAAGTCTTCTTTCATTTCTTCAAGGATGTTTGATAATTTTCACTGCATAAATTCTTTGTGTCTCTAGATATTTTTATTCTCTTAGATGCTATTAAAAATGGAATTGTTTCCCTAATATCCTTTTCTCATCACTAGTACATAGAAACCCAATTGATTTTTGTTTGTTTACTTTGTTTCTTGAAACTTTACTGAATTCCTCTATTGCCTCTAGTTTTCTTGTGTTTAGGATGTTCTAAATATAAGGAGCTCTGATAGCTTAGTGGTAAGAAGTTGTACTACTAACCCAAAGACATGTGGTTCAAAACCCTCATAGCTCTGTGGAAGAGAGAGCTTGTGATTCACTCCTCTTTTGTAATTCACTGCCTCTGAAAACCTACTGGGGGCTCATCTGTGAGTTGCTTCCAATTCAATGGTACATACACCACAACATAGATAATTTTCCTACAACAGATATTGTTACAGCTATTTACCAGTACATACTATTTTTATTTATTTTTATTGTTTTATTGTTCTGGCTAGGACCTCTTATACAATACTTGAATAGAGGTGATGAGAGAGAGAACCCTAGTCTTGTTCCCAGTTTGAAGTGGAAAACTCTCAGTATTTCTCCACTAAGTATAAGGCTAACTATTGTCTTTTCATATATATCAGAAATCATATTGAATCAAATATGATGAACTATGTTGTTGTTGTTGTTAAGTGCCATCGAATTGCAGGCAACTCATAGC
>NW_006399814.1:13331855-13333307 GCF_000299155.1 Elephantulus edwardii
ATACATTATTGAACCCATCTTACTCAGTCTCTCCCCAACCCCAAGGACAGTCCCATTCTACAACAGTGGCATCATGTAATATTTGTCCTTTTGTGAGGGCTCAGGGCACTTGTGATGTGATGTTCTTTTGGCCCCACGTGGGGGTCAGCAGAGTGGACTTGCCAGATGAACCGGGGGGTCTGGGGAAAGGAGTTTGCTGAATTATACTCTCTTCTATTCTTATCATTTTTAGAGTTTTCAAAGGTGTATTAGCAATGCTTTTTTATGCATCCATTTCTATGCATATCATAATCTTGTGGGGGTTTTTTATATTTATTGTTCTATTGATATGGTGTATTACATTGATTGATTTTCTAATTTAGAAGTGAAACCAAGTTTCCCTTTGAGGTAAGAATTTTGAAGCTCCATCTGACATACTTCGGACACATAGCCAAAAGGAACCAGTCACTGAAAAAGGACACCATGTTTGGAAGGGTAGAGGAACAGCGCAGGAGACCTTGGATGAGATGGATTGACACAGTAACTGGGGTAGTGGGGTTAGGTATATCAGAGTCAGGGAGACTGGCACAGGGCAGGGCAGGGTTCAGATATATTGTACATAGGGTCACTATGAGATACAGGTGACTCGATGGCACATAACAACAACACCAACAATGCTGAATCATCCCTGAATTCTGAGGATAAATCCCACTTTTGACTATTTTTAATGTGCTGTTGGGATATGTTCATTAGTATTTTGCTGACAATGTATTTCACTAAGTTTTAACAAACTGAATCTTTAAGGTACAAAATTTTTCTGACAGTTGGGGGACTGTGACCATTTGATGAGATAGTTTGGTTTGTGTTTGGGCTTGGCATTTTCTCCTATGTCACATCACACAATTTGTGGTGTCCTGCTCTTGTCTGTGTTGTCCTTCTTCCTCCTTCTGCAAATGTGGAATTATGTGATCTCTCAAGAATAGAAACTACCTTTTCTTCGTTCGTGACGGATGATTTGCTATATTTTAACTTCTGATTTGTAGCATGAGTTTGAAAACTTCATCATCTAAACTCTACTGGCATTCTTATTTTATCAGTTATATGAATACCTGTAGGTTGTGTTGAATATTCTACTCTTATCTGTTAGTGAGCTCTTGTGACCTAATGGTAAGTAACTGTACTCACAATCCCTTTGGTGCAAATCTACCAGCTGCTCTGTAAGAAAAATGAGAAATTGCCTCTCATTAGACATATATCCTCTCAAAACTAGCTTGGCGGTCAGCTATGAGTTAGTTTCAACTCAACCGCACACAACATAACAAAAACCAACAATAACAGTCTTGTTTTTGTAAGTAGATGGATAAAGAAAAGCAAGCCATTTAGAGTTATGACTCAAGTCTGTTCTCCTGAAGAAGGTTATTCCTCTTGACCACTACTATGATTTTGAATATTTGTTCATGTGTTTGTTAGCCA
>NW_006399814.1:13334267-13370717 GCF_000299155.1 Elephantulus edwardii
GTTAGATTTACTCCCAAGCATTTAATCTTATGATGAGCTATTTTGATGGGTATTGTTTTTCTTAGCTACAGTTCTGTATTCTCTTTGTCAGTGTTGTTGTTGTTAAGTGCCGTCAAATCGCAGGAGACTCATAGCGACCCTATGAACCAAAGTCCTGGACAATTCCTGTATAACTTTCATCCTCTCTCCAGGTTCATAGGGTTTCCAGAGGCAAACTATTATGGAAGTGGATGCCACTCCTGCTTCCAAGCTTGTTTTGATTGGGGAGCTTCACCAATAGCCATCATTAATCTTTTTTATTACTGTAGCAGATTTGCAGTCTCCTGAGAATTTTTAAGTGGGTACTACTAAAGTTCTGGCTACCTTACTGTTATGCCTCTTCCTATGTTCATTTTTCCTAAAAATCTTCACTCTAGCACACTGAGACTTATTTCATCAAGAATGGGTATAAGTCAGGAACCAGAGATAAGAAACACTACAAATACTTAATCACATTAAACCTAGGTTCTAGCAATTTTAACTGAATAGTTAAAATACAAAGAGATAAGCAATCTTGATTGTGCTCTAAGAAGCTCAAAATTGCACCAAAGAAGCAAATATAGAAACTTAGTGAAAAGCTGTATTTAATAGAAATTTCCCAAACAGCACACTCCCACTTACTCATGACTAACTTAAAAGATCTTCAAATTCACTGATCTGTAAAAATATAACACTAGATGGAGAACGAATAAGGATAGCAGAAGAATTATTGACCCCTTTGAACTGTGGTGCTGGAGAAGAGTACCAAATATCCCATGAACTGGAAAGAGGCCAAACAAATTTGTCTTGGACAAAATTCAGCCAGGGTGCTCCTTAGAGGTTTCTGGCAACCCTACTGTTATGCATCTTTCTGTGTTCATTTGTGACCTTCGAGTAGGTCAGGCTAGTCCAGTCCTCAGAATCGGTTATCATGCTGGGAAAAGTGGAGGGTTAGAGAAAGACTCCCAATAAGATGGACTGACACAATGACTATAACGAGGAACTCAAGCATAGCAGAGATGGTGAGGATGGAGCTGGGCAGGGCCGAGTCAGATCTGTTGCTGATACAACTAGGAGTTGTAGTTGACTCAGTGGCACCAAGAACAGTTTAATTTGTGAAATACTGAAAACTCATGTAACATTTTCCATCAACACCTTCATCTGAGTCATAAACTACTCAGACCACCCTCTCTTCCACAAAGACTTGAATAAACATATTTACTCTCCCTTATACAAATGGGACAGAGTGGGATGGAGCTGCCCGATTAAAACAAGCTTGGAAGGAGGAGTGGCATCCACTTCCATAATAGCTTGCCTCCGGAAACCCTATGAACCTGGAGAGAGAAGGAAAGGCACCCAAGCGTCGAGGACTCTCCTTCATAGGGTCGCTATGAGTTGCCTGTGACTCAATGGCACTTAACAACAGCAACAACATACAAATGGGAAGAAAAAAGAGAAATCAACCCACATAAATAAGCGATGTTTGGTTTTGTGAGGTGGGTTTTTTGTTTGTTTGCTTGTTTGTTGTAAGGAATACTGAAAGGCTGAATAGACAGAGAATAAGAACAAAATACTCTGGTTTCACATCTGTCACCTTTTACTATGTGATTTGAGGCAAATCAAGTAATTTATTTCAATTTCCTAAATTATGCTTTCACTGGAGTTAGATCAGGGAGCTCTGGTGGCCTAGCCTGTATGGAGTTGCAATGTTAAGAGGGGAGTTAATTTATATAAAATATTGAGGCTGGTGGCTTAGTGCATAATGTATAGGGTGGCTTAGAGAGTTAATCTGCATAAAATATTGAGGCTGGTGGCTTAGTGCATAATGTGTAGGGTGGCTTACAAAAAGTCACTATAGACAAATAAAATTGATTTTTGTATGTTGATCTCATATCCTGCCACTTTGCTGAATTGATCAATCATGTCCAGTAGTTTTCTTGCTGAGTCTTTAGGATTTCCTAAGTATACTATCATATTATCTGTGTATAGAGATAATTTTACCCCCTTTTTGCCAATTTGGATACCTCTCATTTCCTTCTCTTGTCTTATTACCATTGCTAAGACTTCCAATACAATCTTGAAAAGGAGAGGTGGTAGTGGGCATTCTTGCCTAGGTCCTGTTCTCAAAGGGAATGCCTTTAATTTCTCTCCATTGAGAGCAATGTTGACTCTCTGGTTTGCGTACATACCTTTTACTATGTTGAGGAGATCACCCTCTATTCCTATTGTGTTGAGTGTTTTAATCAAGAAAGAGCATTGGATTTTGTCAAAGGCCTTTTCCACATCACTTGATAGGATCCTGTGGTTCTTGTTCTTTGCTTTGTTAATGTGATGTTACACTGATTCTTTTCCTTATGTTGAACCCTTCTTGCATACCTGTTATGAATCCCAGTTGGTCATGCTGAATTATTTCTTTAATGTATCATTAGATTCTATTGGCCAGGATTTTATTCAGGATTTTTGCCTCTGTGTTCATGAGAGATACTGGCCTATAGTTTTTTTTATTTTGGTGGTGTCTTTACCTGGTTTTGGTGTCAAGAATATGTTTGCTTCATAGAATGAGTCCAGGAGAATTCCACCTTTTTCTATTTTCTGAAATAGTTTATGGAGAATTGGTGACAGTTCTTCTCTGAATGTTTTAACTTGTAAAACCATCTGATCCAGGGCTTTTTTTGGCTGGAAGTTGTTTTATTACTGTTTCAATTTCTTCTTTTGTAATGGGTCTACTCAGGTGTTCAATTTTGGTTTGTGTCAGTTTAGGGAGGTTATGAATTTCTAAGTATTTGTCCATTTCCTTTAGGTTTTCATATTTGTTTGAGTAGTTTTTCCATAATATTCCATTGTGAGCCTTTTTATTTTAGTTGCTTCTGTTGTGACATTGCCCATTTCATATTTTATTTGTATTATTTGTGTCTTTTCCTTTGTTAGTTTTGCTAGTGTTTTGTCAATTTTATTAACTTTTTTGAAGAACCAACTCCTAGTTTTGTTGATAGTTTTCAATTGTTTTTCTGTTTTCTATTTCATTTCTTTCTGCCTGAAATTTTATAATTTTGGGTTTTTTAGTGGGTGTCAGATCTTTTAGTTGTTCTTTTTCAACTTGTTTGAGATGTTGAGTTAGAGAGTCAATGGTAATTTTTTCCTGTCCTTTGATGTGTTTTCTTATTGCTATAAATTGATTACTGCTTTGGCTTTCCCCCAGAGTTTTATGTAAGTTGTGTTTTCATTGTTGTTTGTTTCAAGAAACTCTTACATTTCATTATTGTTTCTTCTATTATCCACTGATGTTCAAGCAAGGTGTTGTTCAGCTTTCAAAGGTATGGATTTTTCTCCTTTATCTTTTTTTTTTAAATTTTTAATTTTGTAGCATTGTGGTCTGAGCAGATGCTTTGTATTATTTCTATGTTTTTGAATTTATTGATGCTTGCCTTGAGACTTAAAATGTGATCTATTCTGGAGAATGTTCCATGCACTTTAGAAAAGAAGGTATACTGTGCTTTTTAGGGGTGCATTAGCCTATAAATATCTTTGAGATTGAGTTATTTTATTGTATAGTTTAATTCTTCAGCATATTTGTTGAGTTTCTTTCTGGTAGTTCTATATTTCCCCCATCCTTTTATTTTTAGTCTTTCTTCATCTTTACTTTTCATGTATGTCTCTTGTAGATACCATATTGATGGATTTTTCTTTTTTTTAATCTAATATGCCACCTCCCCTCCCCCCCCCCCTTAGCGGTATATTAAAACCATTCACAATCAGTGTGATTATTGAGAGACAAGACTTTATTGGTATCATATTGTTCAGTTCTTTTTGGTGTTGTTGCTAGTTACATCGGTCCATCCTGCTTTCTGTGGCACCTCTGTAAGAAGGATATCTCTCAGTGTTTCTTGCAACATTGGTCTTGTTTTTACAAACTTCCTTAAGTTCTATTTTTCTGAGAATATCTTGATTTCTCCTTCGTATTTAATGGACAATTTTGCTGGGTACAATATTCTTGGTTGACAGTTGTGTTCTTTGAGTGTTTAATATATGCCATTCCACTGTTTTCTTGCTCACCTGGTTTCTTCTGAGATACTGGCATTTAATCTTATTTGCTCTCCCTTATAGGTTACTCTTTGTTTCTCCCTCTCTGCTTTCAAAATTCTCTCATTATCTTTGGCAAATTTGACTATGATATTCCTTGATCTTTTAAAAAGAAAAACATCTATTTTATATGGTGTTATATGGGTCTATTTTATATGGTGTTTGCTCAGCTTCCTGAATATACATTCTCTCATTCTTCATTATTCCTGGGAAGTTTTCTTATAATTCTTCCAAACCTTTTTCAGTGCCTTTACTTATTTATTCCTGTTCTGGGATTCTGATTATGTGCACATTATTTCTCTTGATGGTGTTCCACATTATTCTTAGATTTTCTTCTTTTTCCTTCATTTTTTATTTTGCTTTTCATTCTATCAGATCAGTGCTAACCATTCTATCTTCTATTTCACTGGTTCTGTGTTCCAGTACTTCAATTCTGTTCATGTGTCCCTCCATCATTTTGACAGCATCTAAAACCTTGGGCTACATATTTTGGATTATGGTTTCTTGTTTTTTCCATAGCCTCTAATGTCTCCTTTGTTTTCTTTGCATTGTTTTGGATTGTTTTTTTAAGCTTCTCCTGGTTTTTGCTTGCAGTTTCCTGTAATTCTTCAAGTTTTTCTTTCACCCATTGAAAATATTTGTCACTGTTTTTTTGAAATTCTGTGTCAGAAAGTTCCATGAGACTTTCTGGCTTCAGAAAAGCCATAGATACTGTATCTTTTTTTTTTTTTTTGGTGGGGGGTGACATATTGCTTTGGGCTTGTATAGTGTGTCAGGTGACCTGCTTCTTATGTGACATTGCGATGGTAGAGTTTTTCCCTGCCTGAGGTGATAGCACATTCTACATCTGACATTACTGCTCCAGAAGAGTATGGGACAGCTACACTGCCTGTGTTTCTCTCTGATCTTCTTATCCAAGGGAAGATTTCCTTTAGTTTGGGTGAGAAAAGGACTGTGAAAGCAGCCTCTTCTGTCAGATAATTTTTGCAGTTAAGCCAGTCCAATGTGCTCAGGACTAAGGGCAGTTAATTGACTGGATGTGCAGAGATGCAAAGCGGAGTGTGGAGACACATTCAGGGTGGTCGCATTTGCAGATGCATGCATGATGGGTATACATGCAGGGCAGACAAATGCACAGATGTATGTAGGGTGGTTACATGCACAGATGCATGCAGGGGTTGGGGGGGTGTGTACATAGACACATGTGAGTGGAGTGTGTGGGGACCCAAATGGAAAACCAGGAATCCTGGATTTTCCCCTTGAAAACTGGGTCTGCCACCTCATTCAAGTTCCAGCTGTCTCATTCCCTCCCACTTGAGCTTAAGGGTTCCCTCATGGTCCAGCAATTAGCAGTGATCCCCACTAAGTACCTCACTCAAATTCCAGCTGTCCTATTTGTTTCTGGAGAGTTGGTGGCCCAGGCAGGTTGATGGGCCCAGCAGTTTGCTAGCTGCTCCTGGTGGGTTGCTGCTTTCAGAGTGTCACTCCCTCAAGTTCCAGCTGTCCTGCATGGTCTCTGCAGCTTCCTCCCTACAGCTCGCTCCCTGTGACTCTGTTCCTGGTCCCACTAAGCTCCCTCTGATCTGTTTTCTTAAAAGCTGGAAAACTTGTATCTGTATGAAGGATGGACTGAAGTATGCAAACAAGACCAAGAAAGAAGCTGACTAACTTTAGTAGGAGGTCATAAGAACTTTGACTATGGTAGTGACAAGACACTTGTCAGCACGATGGTCAGAATAAAATGAGTTTGGTTTTAGAGCTACTGGGTTTATAATAGATATTGTCCTGGTTCCTTCTTTAGAGGCTGGAATGTTAGCTCATAAAGGCACTGCTGTGTCCCTTTCTGATATTTGTTTTTGGAAAGAGCTATACTGCCTAAATGGTCATGGAAACGTCAGAAGAAATGGTTACCTGAAGGAGTGATAAACAGAGAAGGCAATTAGAGAGTTTCCTTTGGATTCGGCAACATAAATTTATTGATTACCTTAATGGAGATTTATCAATAGGGACAGGATCTGGATTGCATGAGGTTAGAGGTCATGTAGGAAACAATGAAGCTGGACCAAAGTCTTGAAGGAAAGATTGGGAACAAATCCTGGGAAGACTTAGCAGTCAGGGAAGTGATGTGCGCAGATGAGTCCAGGCCCCCATGGTGACTGATTGTGGGGGCGGGGGGCGAGCAGCAAAGGAAGGGGAGAGTGATAGCTAAAGAAGCCAGATGACAACCTGGCATGGTCTATGTTAAATGGTCAGTTGTGGAGTTGGAACAGAATCAATTAGGGTGTCTTAAAACACTAGCTTGAGTCTTACTCTATGTGTGGTACCTGCTATGAATGTGATTTTTCACATACCTTGCTTATAAATGACTGAATGCATTTTCTGAAGCAATTAAAGCCAATTAAATCCCTTGGTCTGTTTCTTATACTGTTTATGAAACTTGTTTCTAACTTCTTGACAAGATAATTTTTGAAGAATTTAATTCTGGTTTGTGTAAAGCATACAAGGAAGATTTCACATTATATCTATAACTTTTGTCTTTGTGAGCTTTCTTTCATTTCTGTCAATCCAATTTTCTTGGACCAATATTTGCAGTTATAAATTTTACCAAGACAATTTGATCTTTATATATGTTTTTATCTATAACAAATTATACACTATAAAATTCTAATCATTATTTGTTCTATTTTGAGGAAATCATTCCTTCTAATAAAATTCATTGTGACTAGAATAGAAGATGCATAGTTGTCTTTATTTCTTTACCTTTTTTTTTTTTTTACAGAATTAAATGCAGGCTCTCTAAGATGCTTTGGGTTTGTTCTCTTGTCCAGATCTGCCCATTGCTGTGGACTCAGTTCAAATTTCTTGCACTTCCACATGCTTCAGAGAAGAACTGTGTTTGGTAGAGTCTTTAATTATTATCATCTTGAGGAGGCAGTTCATTAGGCCTTCATTCTGTAGGACCACCAGGCGGATTTGACCTGCCAACTTTCTGGTTAATGGTCAACTGCAAACCATTTGTGCCATGTTCAGGATAGGCTGATTGAATGGTGATTTTTTTTTTCTTTCTGTATTCTGACGACTTTGTGTGCTGTGTGAGAATTATCTCCCTTTGGCCATCTGTCGTGAAGTTGAGTTATCCTCAGAGGCAACTTGGAGCAATTGGATGTCCTTCTTTAGCTCCATAAAAGCCCCTTGATATTGAGGGCTCACTCTTTGCCAGATATGGTACTATCACTTTATACTTACTGTCTCTTTGAATCAATCTCTTACCTTATTTTGTAGAGATGAAAATTATAACTTAGAGAAATTAAGGGGTGTAATTTGAATTTTGGATGTGTCCTATCTACATATCTTTTCAATCTGTATGCAGAACAGATTATCCAGGAGGCTGGCTCTATGAAGAGAAGTGTGGCATCAGGATTGGAGGTAGACTCATCAATGACCTGCATTATGCAGATAACACAACCATGCTTGCTGATCCTGAGGAGGACCTGAAGTGCTTGCTGCAGAGGGTCAAGGACTGCAGCCTTCAATATGAATTGAAGCTCAATATCAAGAAGACAAAGATTCTCTCCACTGGGTCGATTGGCAACATCATGATGGATGATGAAGGGATTAAGACTGCTGACAGCTTGAGTTTGCTTGGCTCTACAATCAGCACTCTTGGTAGCAGCAACCAAGAAATTAAAAGATGGATTACATTGGGAAAGTCTGCTGTCAGAGACCTCTCCAAAGTACTAAGGAGCAACGATGTCAGTCTGGAGACTGAAATGTGCCTGATACAGGCCATGGTCTTTGCAATTACTTGCTATGCATCAGAGAGCTGGACAATGACTAGAGATGATAGAAGGAGAGTTGAAGCTTTTGAGCTATGGTGTTGGATAAGAGTATTGCATATACCATGGACTGCTAAGAGAACAAGCAAGTTCGTCCTGGAGAGGGTGAAGCCAGGCTGCTCCTTGGAAGCAAGGATTCTGAAGCTCCATCTGACATACTTTGGACATATTGCAAGGGAGATCAGTCCTGGGAGAGGGACATCATGCTTGGGAGGGTGGAGGGACAGCACAGGAGAGGAAGACCCTTGATGAGATGGATTGATCCCATCACTGGGGAAATGGTGATAAGCATGTTTGAGACAATAAGATTGGCAAGGGATAGAGCAGGGTTTAGGGCTGTTGTACATAGGGTTGCTATGACTTGCAAGCGACTTGATGGCACATAACAACAACAAAAACAACAATTTGGATTTGAACCCAGATGTCCCTGAATTTTAAATCTACAACTTACACGATATCTGTGAGTTCAGTAGATAGTCACTTATGGCCTGAAGCTTTTGGAGTGGGATGGATTATGGCCATAAAAGATCTGATTCAGAGTTTCATTCTTGTGTATGCTACACATACACATTACAATTGCAGAAACAGAGGCCCAGAGAAGAGAAGCCCTAAACTCAGGATCAAGCAGTAATTGGCATCTTAATAATAGGTAATAAGATCCCACATTTCCAGCTGCTATGCTATCTCCTGATGGTGGTAACTGCCCAACTTAGCCTCACTCCCTGTGCACTAAACTGCAGACTAAACGCACAGCTTCAGGTACAATGCAAATGTTCTCCAGTTCACTGGGGAGCCAGACCAACATCACCCCAAAAACTGGAGACTCTTGGACTCAAATTATCTTTTTTTTCAAGAATAAATGAGACTTGTTAAGTCACTGGCTAGAAGTAACCACATCTGCTTTGCAACATGAATATACCATATCCTTGAGGCTCTTTTGGCCTAGTGGGTTATAAGTTGCACTGCTAACTCAAAGGCCCAAGGTTTGAATCTACCAGTTGCTCCTTTGGAGAAAGATGGGCATCCTCCTTCTTGTGCAATTTACAGCCTCTGTCTACAGGGTTGGCTATGATTTGGTTCTGACTCAGTGGTGGTGAGTGGAGTAGAACTGAGTTTTGTTTGGAGGAGCCAAGTGGGACCTATCAGACCTCTGTTCCCTGTGTGTGGGACACTGCACCATGAGTGGAGAAGATGGCTGTCCGTCCAATGATAGGCCCTTTCTCTTCAATCCATGGTCTCAGGAACATATGTGTTGCCTTTTTGGCCTTGATTGTAAATTTACTTGGCTATCTCTAGCTCTGAAACAACCATTATGTAAACTAGACTGTCAGGAGAATTTTTCTTCATGTTGTTACAAAATAGTTTTTTCTGATTTCAAATGAATGTTGATTCATTGTGGTACCATTTTCTTTCAAAGGGGTTATTTCATAATAGTCATCATAGTTAAGAATTCAATAGTAGGATAATCACACAGAAATATATTTTCTTCCATTAGTTTTAAAAAAAACCCCATATTTGTACAAAGGAAGGAAGTATAGGACTCAGAGCATGAGAACATAGTTGTACACTTGACCTAATTAGAAGAAGAGAAACCTGACCGGCTGGTAACAGGCTAGGGGGCTTCTGTCTGGTGTGGAAGATCTGTGCTGGCAGCTAATCATATGACCTTGAGACTCCACTGTCCTCCATGGCCCCTGCACGGTGACAAATGATCATAGCTCCCTGTGTACTGGAAAAGCATTTTCTAACTCTGAATCACAAATATTTTCTGCAAGTGTGTGGAAAGGGAGCTCTGGTAGCGTAGTTTGTGGGGTGTTGAGCTGCTAACCCAAAGGCCTTATTTTTTTGGTGGTTCGAACCCACTAGCAGGCTAGTGGGAGAAAGATGAGCAGTCTCCTTCTTCACAACTCTCTCCCTCTCCCGCCCCCTCTCTCCCTCTCTCTGCCCCCCTCGTGTCTCTCTCTCTCTCTTCGCCCTCCCGCCCCACCATTGAATTGGAATTGACTCATAGTTGACCTTCCAGGGGGGTTTCAGAAAGAGACTGCCCACCTTTCTCCCATATGGCAGATGGTGGATTTGAACTGCCTACCTTTGGATTGACAGTGCAACTGATTCGACAATTAGAGATCCCCAGAAATTTATAGCTTCCTGAAAACCCTCTGAAGGCCAGTTTTGAGTCAGTTTTAATGCAACTGTAATGACTGAGTGAGTGAATGTGTAGAAAGGAAGTTTATTATGGAGCTCTGGCTAGAAAGTTACTAGAACATTTTGGAATCACCCAGAGTAATCATAAAGTGCAGACTTTCCTGTTTAAAGCACAGATTCCTTTCAATATCCTTACCAAAATTAGGCTCTAGGAAGTTAATGGTAAGGAAGTTGTGCTGCCAACACAGAAGAACACTGAAACCCCATGCTATCTCTCAGGAGAAAGATGGACAGTTTCCTCTTGTGCTATTTATAGTCTCTGAAAACCTGCTGGAGAGTCAGCTGTGAGTAGGTTCTTATTGATGGAAATTAACAACAAGAAATAAAAAATGAGGCCCAAACCCAAGCATCTTGTTCTAGTCAAGTTGTTTTTTAGCAGGCTGGTCAAAGACAAGCCTAGAGGCTTCTTTTTGCCTACCTTCCTTGTTTTCCTTTCCAGGAGAATGTGGACAGGATCTCCCAGGCCTGGCATCCCAGGTGGACACCAGCTCAGGTGTGTGTTCTGGATGACACTTGGGCCACCGCCTACCAATGTTTCCTCCCTTTCCCATCCTAGAGAACCCAGCCTCCATTAGCAGCAGAAGCAATGAAGAAAGCCCAATACCCCTGACCCCACCAATGAGTCTTCCTTTGTTTGATTCCATTAGCCACTGACCTAGCAGACGCTGTGAAACAAAAATTCCCAAAGCCACCTGTAACTCCAAATAGCTTTCAGCGGAAACAGTTGGTTTGTGTTCCTCTTGCCGACAGCTTTGAGCAGAGAAAAGGAGAAATTGCTATTGCATCTCCCAAATGCATTTTGCAAAAGGACTATTTATTCTAGATACAGTCTATTTTGCCCGGCACCTCTCAAACAATCAATAATTCCAGTTTGTTTATGATTATCCACGCTCCCTCCTCCTCCATCTGCCACCTGAGTTTGTGCGGCTCTCCGCAGCCGACCCACTGAACGTGGGAGCATCTGTCTCTCTAATGACTGGCCGTGGCAATCTCGGCTGTTCAATATGGCTAGATGAAGAAAACATTTAATTTCAACTATGTGGGGCACTCCGAAGCCAGATCTGACAACTGTTCTATTGAACATCAGCATTTCATAATTTCCTTAGATAACAAAAAGAAGCCATTCTTACTCCCAGAGGAATATATTTACAAGGTGGGAAGTTGATAACTAGGCCACTGGAATGACAAATGGTTCTGAAACATGTTGTGAATTGACTTTGATGAACGTGCACTGCTTTGTGTGTATGAGATGGAATTTCTTTCAGAGTATCCTGTTCTTAACCTGATGGGCCTATGACAGTTGGAAAAAGGAATAAGACCTGCATCTTACTTCCTGGGCTACCTTCAAGATTGAGAGGGAGCTTCTGTGTGGGGGCCTCTGAGAGGCATGAGTGGTAGGGCGGGACACAAGAAGAAATGTAGATGGGAGGAGATACTTCATGCAGAAGTGAGATGTGCATAGGTGATAAATGGAGGGGCCTTAAAAATGGAGAACTGGGGGTGGGGCAGGGAAGACAAAGACCTCCAAATTGTGTTCTGTAGTGAAAATGGGGAGTGTTTTCTTAGACCCCTGTGCAAAGTAGAGGCCTCTCTTCTGTGGATGATCTCTCAGGATGGAATCTTCTGACTTTGGCCAACAAAGCACAGCAACCATTTGTGGGAAGCAGAAACATGCTTCTTGCCTCAGCCTTGTGGTTGTGAAGGGAGGAGGCTTAGAGGAAGGACAATAATGTTGTCTGTTTCCACCCAATAGATTCAGACTCCGGCCAACCCCGCGTGTGCCTAGTATCATTGTTCCAAACAGGTTTCAAGGCCGTGGTCTTTTGAAAGCAGATCAACAGATCTGTCTTGTGAGGTGTTTGAGGTGGGTTCTTAGTACCAATTTTTAGGCTAGTCATCAACAATTGAACTGTTTGTGTCACCCAGAGACTTATGTACTGGGCCCAACCACTTGTGGATTTTGTAGTGAAAGAATCATAAAGGCCAATTACCAGGAGTAAGAGCCCGGGACAAGGAGGTGACCCAGTCTCCTCAGAGTCCTCTGGGAGGTGGGGTTTTGTTCTCATCCTTGGGCCTTGTGTTCTCTTGTGCTTCATTCTTATCATGGATTATAACCTGGACTCTGATCCAGAAGGGCCCAGAACTCTTGCCCAGATGTTCTTATTTATGTCAAACTCCAGCTGATCCCTTCTAGGGCTACAGACTGAAGCTGTGATGGGAGGGGAGGCAAAGTAGAAATCAGAGATGTTTGCTTTCACCTCCTGAAATGGTGCATGTTCTCACTGACTGGAACAGTGAGGAAAAGCACACAGGAAGTCTGCCATGATTCTCTAAAATAATACCTTTTGCTTTAATTCTCTACCGCTTTAGTATTTTCTGACTATAAATTGTTAAATGCCTCACCCAGATTTCAAAAGTTCTTGGTAGGCCAGGCATCTACTAGAAAAGGCATTTTCTTGGGGCCCCTGGAGATCTGGCACTTTCCCAGTATTGTTCTCTCCTGGTTCTGTTGTGTGCAAAGCTCTCTGAGCGGCAACTTGTTTCATGGCTCAAAATGATGGTTTTTTATCCATGCCCTGCTCCACAATAATCTCCAGTCAGCTCATACTGGGTGAATTCCTCCTGATCTGCATGGGGGACCCCTGGGGAGAAGAGGATTTTGTGACCTATTCTCCTTGGTAGAACATATTTAACTTAAGGAGGTGGATTAAATACATTTTGTTGTGTGAGATTTCCACAATGTCTCATGAGCTGTTATAATACCAGGCTTAAAATGTCTGCCTTAAAACACTACTCAAGTCATTTCTAAGGTTCAAGGTGATTTAGTGATGTTTTTATTTCTTTATAATTCCACTCTGCAAAAGGCTGGCAGGGGTGACAGCAATCCTTGGAGGGAAGAGCTTGGCTGTCAGACACTCCCCTAAAGCCTGGTCCCTGACTCAGCCCTCTTAGTGGTCAGAGAGGCTATTCATTCTCCCCAGGGGGGTGAGAAAGGGGGAGATGGCAAAGGCAGTGTGAACACATGATTAAGGAAATGTGGATGGGCCTTGGCCCTTTGCTGTTAGTCTGTGGCTGTCACTTCACCTAAAAGCAAGACATTTGAACAGGTTGTGTACTGCTCAAAGGTGCACACCTGACAGGCATATGGGGCTAACTCGAGTCTTCACCATGACACCAACCTGTGTGTCCCTGGGTTGTGTTGACCCAACAGGTGCAGTTTTCTGATTCATAAAAAGGTCCAGGAAAAGTTAGTGGTGTGAGCTTGCAATCTGCAGTCTGGTCACAAATTGGAGCCTGATCACTGTGTAGGCCACAGTCTGTGAGATTCTATCCCAAAATAGCACCAGTGTCCCACCTCCCTACAGCCTGGTTTCTCAGCCTTTGACCTTCACCCATCAGTGTGTTTGCTAAAGAGCCCAGAGCACAGCTCACTGAGTTAGCCAGAGTTTGTTAACCAAGGCCTGCATCTCTGGCCCATTAACCACCTCCAGCGAAGTTCCTTCAGCTTTGACTTTCATCTCCTCTTGCCTCAAGGCCTGTTCCTGGCACCAAATATCCTCCTTGAGAGGTTGTGTCAGTTCCCATAGTCCTCCTGCATCCACTCTCTGCTTGTGGCCTCTAATTTTGCATCTCCACCTCTACCTACTGCAAGAGAGCTTCTCTTGGAAATCTCTCACTCATAACCTCAACCACCTCTCTTTGCCTTTTCCCATTATTCTCCCAAATGACCAACTGGGCAGGGCCTAGAGTTACTATTTTCACTTCAAAGCCTTAGCTGCATCATAACATATTTAAGCAGAAATTCTTTAAATCAACTATGCTGCCTCCAGCCAGTCTGCCAAACTTCCTGATGGATTATTGTTATTGTTATTATTGTTGTTAAGTGTCCTCCAATTGAAATGGCTTCATAGCTGTCCTCCAGCAGGCTTTCAGAGGCAGTTTCATACAGGAAGAGATTGCCCATCTTTCTCCAAAGAGCAGCTGGTGGATTTGAGTCACTTGCTTTTGGGTTTTCAGCACAGCTCCTTACCAGTAGACAACCAGAGTTCTGGTGGTCTTATGGATAGGAGCAGCAAATTCTCATTTAGCAGCTTAAAAGTTTTCCATGTAGGAATTTTTCCTAAAGGCTTCAGAAGAGCAGAGATTAGTAAATAAAAAAAAAGGATTTGAAGATAACAAAGCTGAGAAGTGCAGTCATTTAGCTATTCCTGGTATTCCCTCATCTATAATCAAGGATGCTTTCGACAGAATGTTAAATGATCCAGGAAGTATTAAAAGAAGATGGAAAGAATATACTGAATCACTGTATCAAAAGGAATTGGCAGACACAGAAGAATTTTATGAAACAACATATGAGCAAGAGCCTATGGTGACGAAAGAAAAAGTTCAGGCTGCTTTGAAGGAAATGGCAAAAAATGAGGCTCTAGGAATAGATGGTATACCAACTGAATATTTCAGCTAATAGGTGCTGCCCTGGACATGCTCACCAAGTTGTGCCAAGCAATCTGGAGAACAACCACTTGGCCAACTGAGTGGAAGAGATCTATATTTGTTCCCATCCCAAAGAAAGGTGACCCAACAGAGTGTGGAAACTATAGAACAATCTCATTGATTTCACATGCAAGCAAGATTCTACTGAAGATTGTCCAAAAACGACTGGAGCAGCACATCAGCAGAGAATTGCCAGAAGTCTAGGCTGGGTTTAGAAGGGGTCATGGTACTAGGGATATTGTAGCTGATGTTAGATGGATCTTAGCTGAAAGCAGGGAATACCAGAAGAATGTCTATCTGTGTTTCATTGACTATGCAAAGGAGTTTGACTGTGTGGATCATAACAAACTATGGCTGACTCTGAGAAGAGTGGGAGTCCCAGAACACATGATCGTTCTAATGTGAAACCTATATATATTTGGACCAGGTGGCAGCCCTCAGAACAGAGCAAGGGAACACTGCATGGTTCAAAATTGGGAAGGGCGTACACCAGGGATGCATCCTATCTCCATACCTTTTCAACCTGTATGCAGAACAGATTATCCAGGAGGCTGGGCTCTATGAGGAGAAATGTGGGGTCAAGATTGGTGGACGATTTATCAACAATCTGCATTATGCGGATGACACAACCCTGCTTGCTGAAACTGAAGAGGACCTGAAGCGCCTTCTGCAGAGTGTCAAGGACTGCAGCCTACAATATGGATTGAGGCTCAATGTCAAGAAGACAAAGATTCTCACCACTGGGCCAATTGGCAGCATCAGGATGAATGGTGAAGAGATTGAGATTGTTCACAGGTTTAGTTTGCTTGGCTCCACAGTCAACACTCTTGGCACCAATAGCCAGGAAATTAAAAGGCGCATTGCCATGGGAAAGTCTGCTGTTAGGGACCTCTCCAAAGTACTGAAGAGCGATGGTGTCTCTCTGGAGACTAAGGTGCGTCTGGTACAGGCCATGGTCTTCGCAATCATTTGTTATGCATCAGAAAGTTGGACAATGACCAAGGAGGATAGAAGGAGAATTGATGCCTTTGAGCTGTGGTGCTGGAGAAGAGTACTGAGAATACCATGGACTGCTAGGAAAACAAACAGATTCGTCCTGGAAAGGGTTAAACCGGGTGGCTCCTTGGAGACAAGGATTCTGAGGCTCTCTCTAACTTACTTTGGATATGTTGTGAGGAGGGACCAATCCTTGGAGAAGGACATCATGCTTGGGAGGGTGGAGGGACAGCGCAGGAAGGGAAGGCCCTCTATGAGGTGGATTGATTCAGTGACTGGGATAATTGGGATGGGAGTGTCAGAGACAGTGCGATTGACACAGGACAGAGTAGAGTTTAGGGCTGTTGTACATAGGGTCGCTATGAGTTGCAAGCCGCTCGATGGCACGTAACAACAACAACAACATTGCTGTTGTTGTTATGTGCCATTGAGTGGTTTGTGATTCACAGCAGCCCTATGTACAAGAGCTCTAAATCCTGCTCTGTCCTTTGCCAACATTATTGTCTCTGACACACCTACCCTCATTACCTTAGTCACTGAATAGATCCATCTCATCAAGGTTTTCCTAAGGTCAGGGATAGGGAGAGGACAAAGTCAAGGACACAAAGAAGTTTCCCAGAAACTCTTTAGCTACTAATAAAAACAAAAAAGGAAATGAACCCAGATTCACTCTTTAATCACTAGACCTTATTAGAGCCTGATTATATCATCTATCTCAGTTTACATATTCTCTTGACCTGTTATTTTTTTTTTTTTAATTGGTGATAACAGACTTTGAGAAGCTGGTGTTTGACTCATACATCTGGCGGGTTGGGAAGACTGAGGCAATTTATTGTAAACATAAATCTGGGAGAACCAAAGGTCTCCGAGCAAATGAGAGGCTGTTACAAATAGTGCTTGCTTTGTGTGATGGGTTTCGCAAACAAGATTGATCAACATTTCAATGAAGGGTGGATAAATTACCAACTGCCACTACTATCCTGATACAAACAGTGGGTTTGGTTCTCTGGGGCTAGTCCTTTTTCTCCCACAGACATGGCCGAGCCACCTGAAGAACATAAGGAAGGGAAAAGTTTATGAAATACTGGGCTTGGAAATCATAGCAAATTCAAGGTATTGATTTGCCCTGTGCTCCAGTTTTCTAGCCCCTATCTCCCTTGTTCTACTTCTGTGGAAGGCAAAAGACAAGACCAAACCAATCCAAGAGATGAAAAACCTACCAAATCCATTGCTGTGGAGTTGATTCCAATTTACCATGATCTTATATCTGCTTATGGAGCCCATATTGTTATGGAAGCTGATCACGGAACTTCTCATCTGTGGAATGCATTCCAATTGCTAACCTTTAGGTTGTGAGCTAAACTGCTTGCATCACAGTCTCCAATCCCTGAAGGAGATTTTTGAGGAAATGTCCACATTACGCAATATAAAGAACGGGATCTGTGCAGGAAACTCAGTGGTCAAAGGAAACTTCTTTTCTGTTGTAACAGTGCCCCTAGTGGACAGGAGGAGTTATTGGGGCATTTCTTCGAACTTTCATAAAGCCTTAGAAATCGTCAGTCCATTTTCTATATCCTCATAGCTGGGGTTGAGAGTTTAGTGACTGGCAGGGACCTTCCACTGTTATGTTCAATGTTTAGTTTTGCCATTTTATTATCTAAATGCCTACTCTATTTCTCTTTTATTTCTTGGTGATAATAGGACATAACTCTTTGTATACTGTCAATATCTCTTTCTAAAAATACCTTTTATTTTTTTTCTAGATTGGTTCTTCTTCATCTAGTTTGGAATTGGTGTTTTATTTGGTCATTGCTATCAGTTTACATGCTTTTTTGGGGACCAGAAATTACTATTTTTTTTCCTAAAACAGGAGAATAATAGCCACTATATTTGGCAAGCAATTTCCCCAGAATCAAAAGTCAAACTAATTTTATGATTCAGACATTAAATATATATAATTTTTTGCTTTTTCATTTTCCTTTGTAGGAAATAAGCAAAGGCCTGTCTGCATAGGCTTATCTAGAAACATAACAGAGCCATGCCAGTTCACAAAGTTTTATTTAAACTATCCAGCAATTTTTTTAAAAGACTTATACATAGATTTAAACCTTGCTTGCTAACTTAGGTGTTCTTCAGAATGATCTATATGTCATATGCTTTTGAATTCACAATTTGTAGATCTGAAATCCTTTGAGACAAGGAATGACAAGACAGCTTTCTAGTACAAAGCCTCATTGTGAGGGTTTCAAGGATAATGGGGTTGTCTCAACTCAGTGGAGTCCTTAATACTAATTTTTTGTGCTTTAGTTTTTGAGGCGTTTAAAAAACTTGTTTTGCTTAATATATTAATGTTCACTTCTAGGCTTTGAAAACTAATCCTACTTGGAAAAGAACATTTTAAATTTGAAATATGAAGCCTGTATGGTAGTGCCTTGGAATCATTAACTGTCCCTTCAATATTAATTGCCGGTATATCCATCATGGGGAACTTGTTTGTCATTAACGTGAGGGGGATGCAAAAGTAAAGAGCTCTTGGAACCCCTCCAGGGGCAATGTTGTCACTCAAAACTTTGTTCGGGAATCGATCTGACCTCAGAAATGGCCTGTACCTATTGACAAAATGACAGTTTGTAGTTTTAACAAAGCTGACGACTGGCAGTTTTAGCAAATAGAATAGGAGTCAAGTCGTTTTGTGGATGAATCAGCCAAGGAGACTCAGCTCTGGGCAGGTTTTCTGTGGATGAGTCTGATGAGGCTGAGGGGCCAAAGGGCAGAGCAGCTTGGAATCTTAGTTTCTACCAGTGATGCTGATGATTTGCAGTGTAGCCTTCAGCCATTGACCTGCTTGGAGAATGTGGCATTGCGTTTTGATGAGGTTTCTAGTTAAGAAAAAGTGAATCTACATATATTCTATACATCATGGAGATAGAGATATATATAAATACTCCCCACCCCCAGCCCCCATGCTTGTCCCCAGAGCCTTCTTGGCTTTTCTTCTTATGTGCATATTGACTTGCATGCTATTTGATTCTCTGTTGGGACTGGGAACTTTTCACTTTTCTTCTCTCAGCAATTTTACCAGTTAAATTCTAATCTGGGTCTAAAACATTTTGCAGTAAAGGCAAAGCTGGAAGAGCATCCAGTTGGAAGGAAGCTTGATCCTTTGAGACCCTTTGGGGTATTTCCACTGAATAGCATTGACTTGCATCAAGGAGCTTTATTCTTTCTCTGGAGGTCTTCTCCTGGTCTGACGGGCCAGTAGTGTGAAAACGGTCTTTTTGTTTTGGACCTACACCACCCTAATTTTTTCTAGAATGTCATCTTTCTAGTATAATGCGGAAGAAGGACAGATATGAGTTCTCATTCCTGAAAACAAAGTCTAAATTCCCATGTTGGCAGAGTTTTCAACACTAGCTCCTGACCTGACTTTCTGAGAGGCCAGGAGATTTTTTTTTGGTGATGTGATCCAGGTATATAGAACTCACTGACTTCGAGTCTGTTCTGATTCATAGGGTCCCCCCATCAGGTTTCTAAGTCCATACATTTTAACTGGAAGAGACTGTCCATCTTTCTCCCATGAAGCTGCTGGTAGATTTGAATAGCCGATGGGGGGGTGGTGGTGGTGTGTGTGGCAGGATGCTCAGCCTTTGGATTAGAAGCACGCTCACTAAGACTTGTGCCACCAGAGCTCCCTGGTCTAGGTATGTTGTTGTTGTTGTGCATCGTTGAGTCAGAACCGGCCCCTAATGGACACACCAACAGATTTTGAGAGGCAGTAAATCTCATGGGAGGAGGCTGCAGATAGTAGATTTGAACTGCGTTCCTTTAGGTTTGCAGCACAGCTTCTTACCTCTATACTGCTAGAGCTCTGCGCTGTAGGTATAGGAATATCTAACTCACTATATTCTTCAATAAATTCAATTCAACAAACACTTATTGAGTGAGAGCTCTGTAAAATTACCATGGAAACCCAAGTGGAATCTTTAAAATACTCAGGGGGAATTGTTCAAAGTCTCCACTTTCCATAGACACTTCAGTGCACAGGCAGGGTGCATTTTAGTGCAACTCAAGATTGGCTGCTTGCTGATGTTCAGTCCAATTAGCAGAAAGGGGAAAACAGATGGAGAAAAACGTGCAATGTTTTTTGTTCCTGATGGTGTAATGTGGAGCTCCTGAGGAAGAAAGGTTATGAAGAGGGGCTTTGATTTCTGTTGGAGCAAAGAGCTGAGTTCAGCTGATAGTATCTTCACCCACACACTCTGTGCCAGGGCAGGGCCTACAAAGGGAAGCCTGGGTGCCCAGTGACAGCCTTATCTGTGGCACCTTGCAGCACAGTGGGGGACCATGGGCTCCAGAAGATCAAAGACTCGATTGTGTGAGACACTCATCACACAGCAGGATAGGGCTTGTCCCTGACACCAATGCTAGAGAGCCACAGAATGAATCATGAGCCTGAGGGGGTCTTGGAAAAAACACAAGACTCCATGCTGCGGAGCTTTAAGTAAAACAGCAACAGCGGTTCCAAGTGCTTCAGAAGTTTCAACTTAAAGAGGAAGCTGTGACATTTAACATCATTGTAATGATTAGAAATCTTTAGGCTGTAAAGAAACCAAAAACCCCAGCAAATTGGTTCAAATCATAAAGGAAATCTGGTTTAGTTCACAGAAGAATTCAGATCTGAGTTCAAGTGAGAACTGATCCAGGATCCAATGATGTAACCACGAACAATTTCTTTTAGTTCTGCTGTTCTTTCTTTGGCTGGTGTTCTAGGTGAGTCCAAGCTGCCTGAGTTTCCAAGGGTTTCCTTCATATCTACTGGGAAGGAGAAATGATCTTTGTTTCAACTTTCTCCACAATTCCTGAACGTCATCTTGACTGGGTTGGCTTGAACCTTGTGCCCATTCCTGAATCAATCTGTAGCAGATCACAGGGGCTCACATGGATACCTTTGGGGTCCAGTTTGGGGTTTTGGTGTTGTTTTTTTTTCCCCCTGAAGATCAAATGGAAATAAGGAGCTCTTTGTTAGAGAAGGAAAGGATTCCTGAAAGGAAACAACAACGTTCCCTTAATGTTAACAACATAGTTTAGCAAAGGAATGACTTGAGTTGCCCCTGCACAATGTCTCTGCTGCTAGTTTTTAATTATAGACAATGATAAACAATAACTTAGATTCATAGATGCCAGCAGCTCAGCTATAGTTTCTTAAGGAATTTTAACTATCGGATCTCAAAGACTCCAATCTGTCTTGCATGGCATATTCTTATATGATTTAATTGTCACACAAACCCCTCAGTTCTTCATCAAGACTTTTGTTTAGGTGGAGAAACAGAAGAAGAGAGAAATCAGATGATTTGCTAACAGAAAGTCATGAAGTCATTACAGTCAAGTACAGTCAACATTTGAACCTAAATCTGTAATCTCAGGGCTCATGTATTTCAAGGTATGGTATCAGAACCACCCACTATGTTATTAATATTGCAGGGTAAGAATTTTCCACCAAAAGTTTTAGAATTTGTCTGGACTCTGGCTTTTCTGGAGAAATGTTTTCCATGTTCCTGGGCTCTACGCCTCCTCTTGTCATTGCCCCATCATGAGACCTTAGGGCACAGTTTGTCTATTCTGGACCCTCAGCTCCCTCACTTGGGAATTTGGACTAGGTAGTCTTTTCGATAATTTGCAATTCCTATAACCCAGGACGCCCTGAGTGTAAAGTGTGCTTGGAATTCTTTGCTCCTGCTAGGCACAAGACAAGCCTTCCCTTGGCCCCCAAACCCCAAGTATACTTCTTCCTGGAGAGGAATGTTTAAATATCTTCTTTGCCAATCTCAAAGAATGTGAAAAAACCAAACCAAACAAAGCTGATTTCACCTCCTGGTGGCCCCATGTATAGTAGAGTACTACTGTGCTCCATACACATTATGAGGCTGTGCTCGATTCGAACTACTAACTTTTCGTTAGTAGCTGAGCAAAGAATGTATAGAGGGCAAACCAAGCATGCCCAAGGATGACTTCCTAGCAAGTCTTCCTGAGCCACGTGGCACTCATTATGGCTTCTGGTCCTCACTGTGGGTCTTCTGTTACATTTAGGCAAGCATTCTCTCTGAAAGTTCTGCTTCCGCCCCAAGGTATTCATGTGTCTTTTGGGAATACTTCAGGGCCTCACTGGCCACTAGTCCATAGGATTAATGTGGAAGACACAATTCCCTTCTCTCATTCTTTCAATCTCTAGAGGCAGAAACAGTTTAACTTTTAGTAGCTTGCTGCTTTTGTCCAGTGAAGCTATTGTGCTGTCATTTGAACCTGTTTCCTTTGAGACATCATCCGAGCCCAAGAGTGTTGCTCCATTGCTCTGAATGTACCAACCTTCTCTTACTGCAAATAATCTGCCCCACAGCAGATACATCTGTGACTTCATTTCTTCTCCATTTGTGTGTGTATTCAAGTCACTACCTTTGAAGATAGCTTTTGTTTCTGTATTTATCATTTCCATTTTCATTTCAGGAACATTGATTTTTCTTCCCCTTGTGCATGTCTGCCCCAGGGTGGTTGATGACGGTGGTGAGCCAGCATCTGTGATGCTGTCAGGACTTTGGGAAGCTGAAGTATGGCGATTAGGGATGACACTCCTGACAGTGGCTGAGTGCATCTGGCCCCATGTCTGTCTGTTCAGAGTGCTCCACAGGACAGGTCACTGTGTCCATGGCTATCACTTTGGCCAAAAACAGGATGATTGTGAATTTTTTTCAAATTATTGAATTGCTTTGCTACCCTGAGGACTCTTTGGAGGTAAAAGGATATAGACCTCTGTACACAGAAGACTCCGATGGCAAAATGCTGTCTTGACATTCCAAGACCTTCTGGAGATCCTGAAAAGTTCAGGGCAACATGGTCCATCTTGGTGTGGGTCTATTTGTCTCAAAGATGTGGGTGGCTTAAGGGGTCAGAAAGGGGTGGGGTTTCCAAAGATATCACAGGCCAATTCTGAGTTGAGAAGTGTGAGGCTCTCTTCTTAAATATAGAAGTATTTCCTCCACCATATCTCACGTATACCTTAGACTTGCTCTCAATCATGTGAACTAGTAGAGGATCTCCTCACTCAGTACTAGTTTAGCTGTAAAGATTGGCCTGTAGGAAAATGCAGCACCTGAAGCCACAGCACAGAGCAGAGGGAATGGAATTTTGAGTTTTCTTTCACCATCCTAGAGCTTCAGGTTTCTCTCCTCAAGAGGTAGGGTTCGGTGGTCCTTTGGGATTTTCTGCCTCTTTGCAGTGTATTAAATGATAGACGGGATGCCACTGGTGTCCTACTCCCATCTCCTTTTAGTTAATGTCCCCAAACCCTGACTGCTAACAAGCCACACAGGCAAAATCTTGTTGAAGACTATTAAAAAAATGGCTGGAACAGTACATTGACAGAGAACTGCCAGAAATATAAGCTGGGTTTAGAAGAGGCTGTGGCACTAGGGACATCACTGCCAATGTCTGATGGATCTTGGCTGAAAGCAGAGAGCACCAGAGGAATGTCTATCTGTATTACATTGACTATGCAAAGGCATTTGACTGTGTGGATCACAACAAATTGTGGATAACCTTGAGAAGAATGGGAATCCCAGAACATGTGATCGTGTTTTGGTGAGACCTATACTTGAACCAGGAAGCAGTCCTCAGAACAGAGCAAGGGAATATTGCGTGGTTCAAAATCAGGAAAGGAGTATGTCAGGAATGCATCCTGTTTCCATACTTTTTCAATCTATATGCAGAATAGATCATTTGGGAAGCTGGGCTTTATGAAAAGGAATGTGGCATCAGGATTGGAGGAAGACTCATCAGCAACCTATGTTATGCAGATGATACAACTTGCTTGCTGAAACTGATAAAGACCTGAAGCACTTGCTGCAGAAGGTCAAGGACTATCGTCTTTAATATGAATTGAAGCTAAACATCAAGAAAATAAAGATTCTCGCCAGTGGGCCAATTGGCAGCACCATGATATATGGAGAAGAGATTGAGATTGTTAGCAATTCAGCTTGATTGGGTCTACAATCAACACTCTTGGTACCAGCAGTCAGGAAATCAAAAGACTAGATTAGGAAAGTCTATTGATAGGAATTTCTCCAGAGTGCTAAAGAGCAAAGATATCAGTCAAGAGATTAAGGTGTGCCTGTTAGGCCATAGTCTTCACAATTACTTGCAATGCATCAGAGAGCTGGACAATAAGTAAGGATGACAGAAGAATTGTTGCCTTTGAATTGTGGTTCTGGAGAAGAGTATTGAAAAGAAAACAAATAGGCCTGTCCTGAAGAGGGTGAAACCAAATTGCTCTCTCGAGGCAAAGATTCTGAAGCTTCTTCTCACCTACTTTGAGCATGTTGCCAGGAGGGACCATCATGCATGGAAGGGTGGAGGGACAATGCAAGAGAGGAGAACCTTGGATAAGATGAATTGACACAGTGACTGGGGTAATAAGGGCAGGTATGTTGGAGACAGTGAGATTGACTCAGGATAGGACAGAATTCAGAGCTATTGTACATAGGGTCACTATGAGTCACAGTTGACTTGACAGCACATAACAACAACAAATGGAGGTTACCTTGCCCTAAAAGTTTGAGCACCTGCTCACCTCAGGGGATCAAGCCAGGGTCAATGATTGATTGACATACCCATTACCTCAGGGTAAGAGCAGCTTTGTTGAGAAGGTTTGTACTTCAATGCAGGCCACGGGACCAGCCTGAAGTGACTGAGGCTGTAGCCACCACCTGTTTGCTTTCCCCCCTACCCGGCTTCTTACTTCCTTTCTCCTGAGAATATATGTTCAGTACATCATATAAACTCACATCCTTGTCTTAGGTCCTGCTTCTAGGAAATCCAGGATACCTTTACTTCTTAATTATGTAGTGCTGCTGCAATAGAAATAATACAAGAGGGTGAAATTTATTTTCTCACTGTTTAGGATGCCAGAAGTCCAAATTTGGGGCATTAGCTTCAGGGAAAGGCTTTCTCTATCTGCTGGCTTTGGGGGAAGGTCTTTGTTTTTATTCTCTATCAGGAGGCCTTGCATTCCTTGAAGGTCACAATGTATCATAGTTCCAGTACTCCCCTTCTTCTGGGAAGTTCCTAGTGCAGGAATCCTGGCTCTTCTTTCTTTATGATTCAGAATTCTCTCCTCTTCTGCTCACATTGCTCTCTTTTTATTTCTTGGACGGTAAAACATGGTGAACCCCACACTCCTGTTCAAGGCTGTGACCTGAGTAAAGGGATTGCATCTCACCATAATCTTGCTTCCATAACATCACAAACATAACCTAATCATCATGAATAGAATTTAATCCTACTTTAAGGGCTTTCATGTGCCCACTTGATTGAAGTAATGGTATTTTCAATCACCTCATATACATGCAAAATCTAGACAATGAATAAAAAAGACAGAAGGATAAGTGATGCACTTGAATTATGTTGTTGGTGAAGAATATTGACTGTCCCACAGGTTTCCACAGAACAAATAAATCTGTCTTGGGAGCAGAGCCTTCGAAGCAAGGATATGAGGCACCTTCTTACATAATTTGGACATGTTTTCAAGAGGAATAAGTTACTGGAAAAGGTTATAGGGCTTGGTATGGTAGAGGGCTAGTTAAAAAATAGGAAGACTCTCAACAAGATGGATTGACATAGTAACTGGGCTGCAACAGTGGGCTTGAACATTATAATTGTGAGGATAGTGCAGGACCTGGAAGTGTTTCATTGTGTTGTACTTAGAGTTGCTGCTGAGTTGGAACCAACTCACGGACACTTAATAACACAATCCTACCTCATTAACATATAAAGATCTTGATTTACAACACTTGACAACATGGAGGACAATTACTTCAGATCACTACTGGAAAATACCCACACTATCCTGGGCATTGTGGAATGGCCAAGTCAACACACATTTTGGGTAGGCACAATTGAATTCACAAGAGTTACCGTCAACCACAGTTGTGCTGTCAGTATCGGATTGCTTGGGAACCCGTTAATGGTGTGTGTGTCTCCTCTGTTCCTTCTAAGTCATGCCAACCCATTCTCTTTGGCTTCTCTCACTTTATTTCACTTTCTTCCCTTCACTGTTCCATTTGCCTGCACACATACTTTTCCACCCACTCACTCATCCATTCACCCTTCCATCCATCCGCCCACCAGCCATTCATCCAGAGATTGAGTTTCAAACTCTCCCATATGGTAGGAGGATCAGGATTCAGATTTTTGCCAGATGGAGACCACTTGGGGCAGTCTTATTCCTCTAACTGGACTTATTTCTGCTCTTTTTAGAGAATGAATAAGGTTTAGAAACAGAGAAGTGGGTGTCACAGCTGTCAGCCAAGAAGAGCCCCTGTGTGGGAAGTGGCCATGTGGATCCAGCACCAACAACTTTGGTAATACTCTACCATGTCATGTGCTTGCTTTCCTAGAAGCTCCACCACCTGGTCTTGGGTCACTGGTAGAAGCGGGAGAGGGAGTGCTTTTCGCTTATAAATAGTGTAAGAAAAATCGAGGTGAATTATCCAGCTGCTGCATGAGTGCTTTATTGATTACAGAGCGCCAATCAAATTAGCTGTCAGAAGAGAATGCAGATGGCACCATGTGGAATGGATTTTCTATATCCCCTAATTGCATTATTTCAATCAGCGGGTGAACATGGAGTGGCCTGCGGTAGGGTTTGGGAGATGGGAGTGTGGGGGTGGTGTGTCAACTCATACTATCTGGACCAGGTGGAAGATTTGTGGTTTAAGTGTCACAAACACTTTAAGAACAAGATTGAGGCATTAACGAAATGGGTCTGGATTACTTTATGGATTGAATGCAAGGAAGGGGTATGTTTTTTACAGGAGAGAATGCCTCTCCCATCCCTGGAGCTTTGAGAATTGCCAATCCCCAGTATAAGCAGACTGAAAGAACCCTCTTCTCTGTTTTGAAGGTGGTCTTGCTTTGTAGTTAAGCATTTGTGTTCCAATCCAAATCTCAGCCCCATTCCTTATTAGCTGAGTGATCTTTGGTGTTTGACTTATATCTCGGAGCCTCTATTTCTTCATTATTAGAATAGAATACTGATAGAGCTTTCCTCATGTAGTTATTGTCAGGATTAAAGTAAATTGAATACAGAGAATGTTTAGCATAATGCCTGCCATATTGCTGGTGCTCAAAGACAAGCTCTTGCCTTACCTTTGGGAACTAGACCATTTAGAATGGATTTCAGATTAAAGAGTAGAATAGCTGATTTATTAATGGTTGTTGCTGTTGTTAGACAGCATCAAGCCAACTCTGACTCATAATGACTCATAGCACAACAGATCGAAACCTTGCTCAATCCTGTGCCAAGAACTCAAGCGCACAATTTTTGTTCTTCCTATGAGAGTTTATGAAGATTGGATTGACTCTTCCTCTGATCATTAAAATGTCACATGCATATCTTGCTCTAAGACGTAACCTGGTAAAGACTTCGTTCTTTGTTGTTGGTGTATTTGGCTTTTGGAACTACTTTTGTCCCTCTCAGGACCCAGCATCCACTCTCAGATTCATGTCCATGATAATGCAAAATCTCCTCAATCAAAACATTGTTTCATGTTAAGCAAACAAATGAACTAAAAACCCAGAGTCACCTTTGGCTTCTTAGGCCAAGCATTAGCGAACTTTTAGATGATCTGCACTTGCTGTTGGTTTGTAAGTTTTCTCTCTGGGCTATGTAATTGTGAAAGGAATCTAATAGAACTTTGGGTTTGATACTCAGAAAAAAAAAAAGGCAGGCAGCTATGCTGCCATCTTGTCCTGAGGGGATCCAAGCAGTGCAACCGCCTCCATAGTGGTGTGATGCTGGTTAGAGACCAGTGGTCCAGCCTAATGTGACTCGCAACAGCAAGTTGTCTCTATATCAGGACTACTACGGTTCTCAGCTGAGGTCTCCATGAAGTTCTGAAAAAGAGCTGGACGGGAGTGAGGAGGAAGGGTTGATAAGATCCAGGCAGCCTTACTCTATTTTCAGAGATAATGATGCCTAGTTGAATGTAAAAGTCATCAGTTGTCTCCTATGTGGGGTAGTATCCATGACTCCTTTGTACTATATCTGCAGCTTCAGTTTCCAGTTGATCACTTCCTCTTGTCACCAAAGTCCTTCATCTCATCTCTCAGCTAGCTCTACCATGGCCTGTATCTTTTCTTAGTGAAGTGCTTCCCCCCCCCCCCCAGAAGGAAGTAGGTAATACTTTAGTGGCAATCAGAGATTTGCATCATAGATCCACTTACCATTTAGAGAAGCTGCATAAATTCTTTGGGTCAGAAAGATAGCTACTTTCATCACCACCAGCAGGCCAAGTAAAGTAGGTGGTGCATACAGAAGAAAAGAATTAGGATCTTGTTCAAACTGTAAAGATTTATTCATGTGTTCCATCCTTGGACACTAGAATTTCAAACCTGGCCTTGGCCAGATCTTTACAACCTAGGCCTCAACTAAGGTCTACCCGTGTCTTCATTCCATATCGATCACAAGAAACCTGGCAATCAAGTTAAGGGCATAAGATAGTCTTTGTTTTATAAGAAACACACACATAAATAAGTAAACCTCAGTAAGTTCACAGTTCAGAGAACTGAACTCTTCAGAGAGCAAATTCCAAGGAAATCTAATTAGAAAGCCTATAATCCAATAAGACTCTGCTCTGGAGCTGGGAGAGGCTGGGAAATAGAAGCTTGATGATTCTGTACATTTGGCTTGGTGGGAATCACCAGAAAAGTAGTCCAGCTGGGATGAAGATGAATTATTTCTACCCAAAGGACCAGAGACAGAAATGAACATATCCCTAGAGCCACTGTGTTACCTTAAGTCCTGTGAAATTCAGATACTTTGTCTAGGAAAATCCTGATTGTGTCCTTGCAACTGACAAGAAAGCCACAGGAAACTAACCTTTTATATAAATACCCTGTGTTAGTTTGAAGTGAAAGCTGTATGGTACCTTAAGCAAAAAAGGACTCTCTTGTAACTAAGAGAATAATTGAAGACTAACCTCTCAATTAATGCATATAACCTTTCACAATACCCTAAGCTAAAGTAGAACCAATTCTCTTTTCTATAACATTTCTGAAAGAAGATGGTTTTTCTCTTAGCCTGGCAATTAACAAGATATCATTATGAATAGATAGGGCATAGTGTGTGATGTGTAGCTTCTCTTCATCAGAGCCTGTGGTCTAGAGCTAACCACAGAAGTAGGTTGCATGTGTGAACACTGTTGGATTAAAGAATTGATATTCTGGACTTGAAATCAGTCTTATGTGACTTCTCTGTCATGGTCTTGACTCTTACAATCTATCTTCCACACTGTGAGCAAAAAGACTTTTCTAGAACATAACTGAACATGCCCTTCATGGTTTCCATTCCTCAGTGATAAAAATGCACATCTCCTTAAGCAATCTTTAATGTGATCTTCAAGGCCTTGCATGTTTTGCTCCTGGTTCTCTCTAATTTCCATACAGCATAATCCAGCCTCCTTGTCACCTGCTAAGGTTGAGACCAGGGATGATGAAGTGCAGAAAAGAAGTGGCTCTACCAATTTATTGCCTTTTTCTGCATTTTCAGCATTAGAGGCAGAAGCCCTGTCTTACAGTCAGAAAATTTGTCATGGCGGAGTGAATGTGAGCCTTGGCAATTCTGTATGATTTAGCTGTGTTTTCTCTCCTCTTCTTTCTGGTAGACAGAGCATTAGAGAGGTCTTCAGGAAATACTTCCCTGATGTTTAGGAGCATATAAATGGAAGAGTAGTAAAAATAAAGTCCACAACCATTACAATGATGTAGGATACCTTCTCGGCTTGTAGAGGCCCCAGCTTGCTTATGACAAAATAGATCTACACTGGCAGGCCGGCAAAGACATTTTTCTACTGTTGCAACTGCAAATAAATCTTCAGACCCTCATTAATAGACTATGAGTCAGAGGCAGGAAAGAAACAGCAGTGATTAACAATGACAAAGGTTGCTGGTGACTGGGTATATACTTTGGTGGAGAAGATGGGGTGGGGGTGGAAGGAGAAGCCAGCATAGAAGATACTGTAGCCTGTTCCTAAATTTGTGTGGATTGTGGAGAGATGCCAGCATGATGCATAGTGGTGGTGGCTGCAGTGTGAGTGGCTGTAGATGTATCTTTGACTCATAGTGGACTCAGTACAATGGTGCCTAGTGCTGCCTGGTCTTAATGATCCCTGTTATGTTTGAGCCCTTTGTTGCTGTCATTGTGACAATGGATCTCACTGAGGGTTTCCTTTCACCTTCTTTACCAAACATTGATGTCCTTATCCAGCAATGACCTCTCCAAAACAAGAAAGCCAAAGCCTTGGAAGATATTCTGTGAGCTATAGGGTTTCCATTGGCTGGTTTTCAAAAGTGAATTGCCAGGGCTTTCTTCCTCATCTGTGTTAGTTTGGAAGATTAGCTGGAACCTGTTCACCCCTAAATGACCCCACTAGTTTATGAAATTCAATGATATAGTTTCCAGCATCATAACAACACAAAGGACAACATAATAGGATACACTGGACTATTCTGTGTTTCTTATGCCTCTCTAGGGGATTGACTTTTGATATGTGTAAATGAAGAGGGTCTTTGCTGTTGGAAGGATGGTAGGAGGAGGGCACACTTCTTGATGTGGAGCCTCCTTTGACAGCTCTGTGAGGGCTTCCTGCACACATGAATTCCTGGGCTTGGCTGTGCTGTGCTGTGGTGTTGGAGAAGATTATTGAATATCTCATGATCTTCCAAGAGAACAAACAGGGGGGAAAAAGTACTGGAGAAAGGGAAACCAGGGTGCTCCTTGGAGGCAAAGATGATAAAACTCCATCTCATATACTTTGGGACTGTAGTTAGGGGCGGCCAGTCCTTGGAGAAGGACATCATGCTTGGAAGATGGAGGATCAGCGTAAGAGAAGATGACTCTCAATGAGATGAATTGACAGTGTCAGTAATGAGTTTAAGAGTGTCAGAGATGGTGAGGATGACACAGAATAAGGTAACGTTCAGATCTGTTTTTCTTAGGGTCTCTTTGAGTCATAGCCAACTCAACAGTCCTTAACAACAACAATAACAACAACAACAACAACTTGTACCTAACTTGAACTGTTCACGAAAGAATAAAATTAAGTACTTGAACATTTTGTTGTTGTTCTGTACCATCAAGTCAAGTATAACTCAGTGACCCTATGAGCAACAGATCTGAACCCTGTCCTGTTACGTGTCATCCTTATCGTCTGTGACATACTTGAGTCCATTGTTGCATTCACTATTTCAATCCATCTTATTGAGAGTATTTCTCTAACTTTCCAAGAATGATGTCCTTTTGCAAGGAATAGCCTCTCCTAACAATACATCCAAAGTATGTGAGACAAAATTTTGTCATTGTTGCCTCCAAAGAACATCTTGGCTGTACTTTCTTCAAGACATATCTATTTGTTCTTTTGACAGTCCATGTGATAGTCAATATTCTTCTCCAAATCTCAGTTTAAAGCCACCACTTCTTAGGTCGTCCTTATTAATTTTCCACTTCTCAGATGCGTAGCAAGTGATTGAAAAGACTGTGGACTGAAATAGGCATACCTTAGTCCTCAAACTGGTTATTATTGCTCCTCAGTAGTTTGGAGAGGTCCCTGACTGCAGGCTTTCCCAGTGCAGCAATACATCTCCTGGTCTCCTGACTGCTGGTACCAATGGTGCTGATTCTGGATCCAAGTTAAGATGAAGTCATTGACAATTGCAATCTTTTCTTCATCTATCATCATGTTGCCTATTGATCCAGTGGTGAGACTTTTTGTTTTCTTGGTGTTAAGATGTAATCTATATTGAAGGCTGTAGTCTTTGATCATCTGTAGCAAGCACTTCAAGGCTCCCTCACTTTCAACAGGAAAGGTTGGGAAATCTGCCTAATAAAGGTTATTGATGAATCTTTCTCCAAACCTGATGCCATATACTTACACACAGAGTCCAGCTTCTCAAATAATTTTTCTCAGCATACAGACTGAATAGATACAGAGAGAATATAAAACCCTGAAAAATACACTTTTAATTTTTTTTTTCTTTTTCTACTAGATGTGCAAAATGCGATAATGGTTACCCATGGTGGACGGTGTTTGGTGGAGCTTCCCAATAAAACAAGCTTGGAAGCAGGAGTGACATCCACTTCTGAAATGACTTGCCTCTGGAAATTCTATGAGCATGAAGAAACAACCGAAGTTATACAACTGTTCAGGTCTTTTGTTCATAGGGTCGGTACGAGTTATCTATGACTCAACGGCACTTAACAACAACAACAACATAACAACTAGTTTACTTACAAAATCAGAATATATTGTTTTCAAGAACAAATTCTTTCCATTTCCCTCACCCCCCCACATCAAATTGTTCGATCCCATAATTAATCCCTCCCTCTACCTGTACATCCTCATCCCTCTGTTTCCACCCTCCCCCACCCCTCTTGGATCCTTTTACTCATTCTACAATAATAGTTTTATACAGCATTTATCCTTGTAGGTCCAAGTTGGTTCACTCAGAATAATACTCTCCAGTCTCTCCCAAGTTAGGTAATAATTTACAAAATCACTGCTCCTGCATGCTGCATGAATCTTGTTGTTTTCTCTCGTTCTGTTCGCACAACTTCCTCTTGGTCCAGGTATAGGTTTCACATGAACACAATTAATGTTGTGAGATTCTCATACTTCTCAATGTTGGCCATAATTTGTTATAATACACACAGTCAAATGCCTTTGAATATTCAATAAAGCACAAATAGACATTTTTCTGGTATTCTTTGTATTCAGACAAGATTCCTCTAACATCATCAATGATGTGACTGGTCTATGGACTCTTCTAAACCCAGTTTGTATTTTTGGCAGTTCTCTATGTGCTATTCTGTTTTTGAATAGTTGTCAGAAATATTTTGCTTACATGTGATATTAAAGATTTAATAATTTCCACATGGTGTTGGATCACCTTTTATGGGAATAGTAACAGTGGATCTCTTCCAGTCAGTTGACGAGGCAGCTGTCCTCAAAATTTCCTGGCATAGACTGGTGAGCATTTCTAGGGCTGCATCTGTGAGCTGGAATATGTTAATTGGTATCCTATCAATTCTTGGGGCCTTATTTTTTTGCCAATGCCTTTAATGAAGCTTGAACCTCTTCATTCATTACCATTGGCTCTTGATCATATAGTACTTCTTGAAGTATTTCAGTGTCAGCCAGTTCTTTCTGGTACAGTGTATTCCCTCCATGTTCTTTTGATACTTTCTGGATCATTCAAGATTTTTGATTACAACAACTCTCAGTATTTCAACTTGAGGCTTGAATTTGTTTTTCAGTTCTTTTAGCTTGAGAAGTGCTAAATGAAGCCTTCCCCTTTAAATTTTTAAATTTCAGCTCTCTGCATATTCTATTATACTTTGTCTTCTCGAACTGCCCTTTGAAATCTTCCATTCAGGTCTTCAGCATCTCTTCCCTTTGTTTTGGCCTCTTAATGCTCATTTTAAGAGTCTTTTCTCATATCCATTCTTATTTCCAATCCCCCTTCTTTTCTGTATTTGTAATGATCTTCTGTTCTCTTAATGGATGATAATCCTTGATGTCATCCCACAATTCATCTGGTCTTTGATCATTGGTATTCAGTGCTTCAAATCTATTCTTTAAAAAAAAATTTGGCAGGATCTTGTGTGCTTACTTCGCCACTAACCTGGGGCCCCTGGGGACACTTTATGGCCACTGTCTTTGGCAATGACGGGATCTCTGTAGATGCCTGGCACTTTGGGGGAGCAGAAGCTGATTTGTGGCTGGCTAATCACCATATGGACACCTGACTATAGCCATCTTCCCACATCCAAGACATGGCTGCATACAAGTCCACCCATCTCTGGGTCCCACTCTGGTTGTCCCCGACCTGGAACTCAGCATTCTGAGGGGGCAAGCAGGCTCTGTGGTCTCCAGGTCCCCAAACAGCTCATGGGGAAGCACATCCATCATGGCCCAGAGCTCAGGAGGCCCCTCTGGGGAAATGGTGGGCTGGTGGGCTCCAGCATATATCCAGGTGTATAAGGTGTACCGCAAGTTTACAAGTCTGTCCCCAGAACGGGGTAGTGGATGGAACACACGCTTCTGGGCTCCCTCACCTTGCACTACTCCCTTTTCCAGCAGTACCAGTTTGTGGAAGTCCCTGATAGCCACTATATCCAAAAGACTGAGCTCTATTAAGTGGCAAAGATCATCAGCACCTTTCTACAGAGTGAGGGGGCCTGATCTAGCTATAGCCATGGCCTCCAACTCCCGTCCTCAGTAGCAGCTCTGGGTCAGGCTGCTGGTCTCCCATGTATGGCATAGGCTATAGAGAAGCCAGAGCAGGCCAGGGCCAGGCTTGCAGGTTCTGCTTTAGGGTCAAAAATCTGAGGTCAGTTGTGGCAGCAGGAGGACAGAGGGTCTGAGCCAGGCCACATGGTGCCTGTCACTATTTTCCACTGTTTGACATCGGAGAAATAGATGCACTGGTGTCACCCTGCCTGCACTGTCTCACTGTTGGGTTGTCCCTTGGTGGGGTGTGGGGGCAGCGGATGGAATCTGGGCCCTCAGATCTGAGCTGGTGGGGACACTGTGTGTTGTGTGGTGAAGTCACTACATGGGCCAGCCAATAATGATGAGCAGGTCTGGTACCCAAGGACCAAGACCAACAGTCTTTCACTCCTGCCCCTGTGGACTCTGGCTCAGCAGTGCCTCTGCCAGGGTAGCTCCTCCTGGAGGGATAAGGCCCTGCTCAATAGGGGTGGAATTTGCACTGGGCCCTCAAGAGCTTGATCTGATCCTCTGCTTATTCTCCTCAAACTTCTTGTGCAGCTGCGCCAGACACTCCATCTTGGTCTCGCCATGCTGACAGGCATAGAAGTTGGGCTGCTCCTTGTGGGCATGCTTCTGCTTCTCCTTCACCAGCACCGGTAGGTTGGCGGCCTCTGATCAGGACAGCATGTACCACCGGCCACAGTACGTCGCCTTCACCCAGCCTTCCCCATCAGGGACACCCTCCTACCCCCCTTGGCCTTTGCCTCCTCCTCCATGGCCTCCTCCTCAACTATCTTCTTGTCCTTTGCCTCCATGAAGGTGTCCACTTTGGGCCTCAGGCCCTCGGGGTCTAGCAGTGAGTCTGTACACTCACTGATCCACTTGTTAACTCCAGTCTCCACAGGGTAACTCTTGGTCAAGACCAGCTGAAGGCCCTTCAAGGCCAAGGAAGCTGACACTGCGGGAGCTTCTGGAACACACTGACATTGACTCTTTAGGGCTCTCAGTTGAGGTCTGGCTTCTCCTGTAACTCCACAGAGTGGAAGGAGCCCCAGAGCGAGAGTAGGCGGGTCAGACACGCCTTTGAACAGGACTGAAGCACAATGAGGACAAAAGGTCCACTTCTGAGGCCAAGTAGACCGAGTGCCTTCGAGAACTCTGCACTCTCCCTTAGAGGTAATGAGAAGCCTGCTGCTTTTCAGAGAACTTGACTGAAATGACTGAGAAGCCTGGCGGGCTGGGGAGCTGCTCGTCAGCTTCTCTCACTGTATGCTTACTCCTGTGCGCCACCATCTTGCTTCAAATATATATTTAAGATGATGTTTAAATTCAAGTAGGACAGACACAAGATTGGATTTGGGTTCTGGTGGACTTGTTTTGATTTTCTTCAGCCTCCATTTGAATTTGCATATAAGTAATTGATGATCTGTTCCATAGTCAGCACCTGGCCTGGCACGGACTGCTGAGATTAAGCGTCTCAAAAGATTCCCTTTACAGATGTAGTCAACCTGAATCCTATGCAGTCCATCAGTTGAGCTTTATGTGTAAAGTCACTGTTTGTATTTTTTAAAAAGATTCTTGTATGAATAAATCACTAAACTTACAAAATTTGATTATTGTATTTCCAACCTCTTCTCAGTCACAAAGTGCATGTTTTCTGACTTGGATTATTCCTTTTTGATGGTTTCCAACTTTTACATTCCAGGCAATTAATTATTAATTATCATTAATGTATCTTGATTGTTCTGTGTACAGATTGAAAAAGTATGGGTATAGGACACATCCCTGACGTACACCCTTCTCAATTTTGAATCACGCAGTGTTTCCTTGCTCTGTTCTGACTTCTGTCTCCTGATCCTAGTGCAGGTTTCACATAAGCATGATCAAGTGTTCTGGGATTCCCATTCTTCACTGAGTCAGCCACAGTTTGTTGTGATCCACACAGTCAAATGCCTTTGTGTAATCAATGAAACACAAATAGACATTCCTCTGGTACTCCCTGCTTTCAGCCAAGATCCATCTGACATTAGCTATCATATCCCTAGTACCACGACCTTTTTGAAACCCAGCCTACACTTCCGGAAGTTCCCTGTTGATGGGCTGTTCCAGTTGTTTTTGTATAATTTTCAGCAAAATTTTACGTGAATGTGATGTTATTGATACTGTTCAATAAGTTCCTTACTCAGTTTACCTATCTTTGGATGTCAAAAATATAGATTTATTCTAGACAGTTGGTCAGGTGGTTGTTCTCCAGATTTCTTGGCATAACTTGGTGAGCACATGTATTCAGAATAGATTATATGTAAGGCTGGACTCTGGTGAGGAGGAATGTGGCATCAGGATTGGAGGAAGACTCATCAATAGTTTGTATTATGCAGATGACATAACCCTACTTACTGAAACTGAGGAAGACCCGAAGTGCTTCAAATGACAGTTGTTGTTGTTGTTGTTATTATGTGCCGTCGAGTCGCTTACGACTCATAGCGACCCTATGTACAACAGCCCTA
>NW_006399814.1:13373322-13375627 GCF_000299155.1 Elephantulus edwardii
ATGTGCTGTTCTAATCGTTTTTGGATGATCTTCAGTAGAATCTTGCTTGCATGTGAAATCAATGACACTGTTCTGTAGTTTCCACACTCAGTTGAGTCACCTTCCTTTGGAATGGGAACAAATATAGCTCTCTTCCAGTCAGTTGGCCAAGTGGTTGTTCTCCAGATTTCTATTATTTCTATAATAGTAGGGATTTAAAAAGGAAAGTGGCATATGCCATTTTAATGAGATAAGATGAACTGAGTTATAAAGTGATAGTGTATACAGAGTAGTAAGATTTTTTACCATATACCATGTTTTCTACTAAAAAAATGTTATACAACAAAGAAAATAGGCCAGTGAACTTAGGTGTTTCAGCAATAAATGTAAAATTCTATTGATCTCCCTCAATGGAAAATTGACTTTCATCAGTTTTACTTTAAATTGCTCATACTTATTTTTGATGATTGTTTTATAATAGAGTATAATTATAAATGAACAAATTAAAGACGTTATGAAAGAAAATGTAATGCTCAGAAAACAAACATTACAACAAATTATTAAATTTTATTTTGAGATAAAACAATGCTTCAGATAGATTTTTAAAAATCTCTAATATGTAATAATTAAAAACATTTCTTTCTATTCTTTGCTTTTACAAATTCTTCAATGATTTCCATAACAATTAAGCTTCTGAACAATATCTACTTCCATACATAATAAGGATAGGGAATCAAGCATTTCTTTAATTGTGTGTTGATGGTTTTTTCATTTTTTTAAGGATGAAAATGGCTTTTGTTGGACTTTTTGTGATTGTTAAAGTTAGAAACATGTATAAAGCAATTATACATTTGAGAAATAGGCATTGTATTTTACTTTTTATTATGGAATTATATACAAGCAAAATTTGCTTTTCCTGCATCTGTAAACTTAATTCTCATGTAAAGGTACAAAGGCCTGCCCACCTTTTGCTTTGCACTGGCAAACTCTGCAATTAGGCACCTCTCCAACTTATTGAGGAGTAATGATGTCAGTTTGAATGTCAGGTGTGTCTGTCTGATTCAGGCCATGGTCTTTCTGATCACTTACTATGCATCTGAGAGCTGGACAATGAATAAGCATGACAGAAAAAGAATAGAACCGACACCTTTGAGCTGTGATGTTGGAAAAGAGCACAGACTATCTCCTGGATGATCAAAAGAACAAACAAATATGTGTTGGAGAGGGTGCACCCAGAGTGCTCTTTGGAGGCAAGAATGATGAGGCTTCATTTCACATACTTCGGGCATGTCCGAGGAGGGACTATTCCTTGGAGAGGGACATGATGCTGGGAAGGGTGGAGAGTCAGTGAGGGAGAGGAAGACTCTCAATCAGGTAGACTGACATGGTGACTGCTGCTCTAGTGTGTCAGGAAGTGTGAGGATGGCACAGGATAGGACAGAGCTCAAATCTGTATATAGGATTAATATGAGTTGTACTCAGCTTCGGAGCACCTAATAACAACAACATTATATAAAGATAAAATTGTTAGATTTCTTCCTAAAGGTTTGTATCTAAGTCATTGATATAAGGTTCCTTTAATTTCCTAGATGCCTTCATACATTCATCACCAGGCATATCCACTTTGTTTAAGAAGGGAAATCTATATAAAAGAACTTTGTGCACATCTGCCCTTCTTTTCATAGAAAATGCTAGTGTCAAGGTGTTTATGTGAAATTGATCTCTGGCACTCGATGATCCTCCTAGAGCACTGCTATCCTTTCCTTATTTCTTTCCAACAATTCTGCAAAGGCTAACTGTATTTGTCAATGTTCATTTTGTTGTATTTTCAAAATTTTCTCTTAAATGATGTGAATATATTATTAATAACTGGTAGACTTCTATGTGTGGCTTCAAATTTGCTTCTGAATTGTAAAGAGTTTGACTGGTCTGGTTAATATGCTACAACATATTATTCCACATTGTTGTTGTTGTTGTTGTTATATGCCGTCGAGTCGCTTGTGACTCATAGCAACCCTATGTACAACAGCCCTAAACTCTGCTTTGTCCTGTGCCAATCGCACCGTCTCTGACACAACCATCCCGATTACCCCAGTCACTAAATCAATCCACCTCATAGGGGGCCTTCCCCTTCTGCGCTGTCACTCCACCCTACCAAGCATGATGTCCCTCTCCAAGGACCTGTTCCTCCTTGCAACATGTCCAAAGTATGTCAGACGGAGCCTTAGAATCCTTGCCTCCAAGGAGCAGCCCGGTTTGACCCTTTCCAGGATGAATTTGTTTGTTTTTCTAGCAGTCCATGGTACCCTCAATACTCTTCTCCAGC
>NW_006399814.1:13377152-13378508 GCF_000299155.1 Elephantulus edwardii
GCTCATTAGTGTTCAAGGCCTCAAACCTGTTCCTGAGCTGCTTCTGAAATTCAGGTGGGATAGACTCAAAGTCATATTTTGGTTCCTGTGGACTTGGTTTAATTTTCCTCAGCTTAAGTTTGACTTGTATGTGAGTAGTTGGTGGTCTGTTCCACAATCAGCTCCTGGCCTAGTTTTCACAGCTGATATTGAACTTCTCCAGTGGTTATTTCTGCAGATGTAATCAATCTGATTCCTATGATACCATCAGGTGAAATCTGAGTATATAACCTGTGTTTATGTCTCTTAAAAATGTATTTGTGATGAATAAGTCATTGATTGTGCAAAATTCTATTATCCTCTCTCCAGCTCCATTTCAGTCACCAAGTCCATGTTTTCCAACTACTGAATCTTCTCCTCTGTTCCGAACTTTTGCATTCCAGTCAGCCATTATTATCAATGCATCTTGATTGCATGTTTGATCGATCTTCAACTGTAAAAGTTGGTAAAAATCTGGCAGGCTGTCTTTGGCCCCTGGCTCGGGGCATGGCCCTCAGTGTGAGCTCCTCAGTCCCCAGATTGTGCCATCTAACCCCTGGGTAGGGGAGAAAAATGCCTAGGGTATCCGGAGAATTTTATCTAAGCTACATTCCGCCACCCTCTTCCCCAGTAAATCCGAATGTAACACCCCCAAAGACCTTCTATTTGTAACTCACAAGTTTGTGCTCTCTAGGTTTGCTTCCTTTCCTATAGGTAACCTTAACACTGAGTTTTACTCCAGACCTGATCCTGAACCCAATGCCAGTGATGAAAAGGAAATACAACTGCCAGCTAAGGAAGCAAAGGAGAATGGATCCTCTGGGTTCAACCAGCCATCCCCAGTGGACCCACCTGGGAAAACATTTTGCAGTCCAGAAGGGAGCAAGTGTCAGGAAAGCATCTTCTAACAGAACTAGAAGGCAAGCAACTTTAACCCAAGACCACCAGTAAGGTGATAAAGTGTCCTCCCTTTCCCCCTCCACATCTATGCCCCTTTTCAGCATGAAGAAGCCAGAGAGTCTGAATCCAGTTCCCAAATCAATAAGAGTTGGTTTAATCACCATTGGAATATACTTACCATTCCCCTGTAGCATCTGGTCCCCACTGGATCCTTTTCATTTCCTTCACCTGCTCCCCCCTCCAACTAAATTGTACAGCTCTGCAACTGCACCCCTGCAATTTTCATCCCTGCCCATCCTCACCCTTCTGCCCCCACCCCTCACCTCCTTGTACCCCCAATATGTTTTTCCCAATAAAATTTAAAAAAAAAGAATCCAGCAAGCAGTAAGTTGCTAATAAAGATAATTTTTACAGACAGTGAAAAAAAAAGTTGGTAAA
>NW_006399814.1:13382638-13468514 GCF_000299155.1 Elephantulus edwardii
ATAGGTTTCTCATTAGCACGATCAAGTGTTCTGGGATTCCCATTCTTCTCAGACATATTGCTAGGAGGTGCTATTCCTTGGAGAGGGACATGATGTTGGGAAGGGTGGAGGGTCAGCAAAGGAGAAGAAGACCCTCAAGCAGGTGGATTGACAAGGTTACTGTTGCAATGGAATCTTGTGTCTCAGGAAGTGGGAGGATGGCACTGTACAGGACTGGTTTCAGATTTTGTTTTGTTTTGTTCATAGCATCGCTATGAGTTGTAATCAACTAGATGGCACCTAACCACAACAATAATGACTTTCTAAGCTAGTAAATGTGAGAAATTGTTCTACAGGCTTTTCTGTCTCTTGAGAGAACATATGTTAAATCAAAGTAGAATCTACAGACAAGAAGAAATATCATGTTACCCTTATTTCAAGAAAAATAGTTGCTTGAATTTTATCACATGCAAGTAGATTGTTCTGAAGATTATGAAAAAAACTCGACTGGAACAGCACATCAACAGAGAACTTCCAGAAGTGCAGGCTGCGTTTAGAAAAGGCCATGGTACTAGGGATATTAGAGCTAATGTCAGATGGATCTTGCCTGAAAGCAGGGAGTACCAGAGAAATGTCTATCTGTGTATCATTGACTATGCAAAGGAATATCACTGTGTGGATCACAACAAACTGGAGCTGACTCTGAGAAGAATGGGAATTCCAAAACATTTGATTATGCTTATGTGAAACCTATGCTTGAACCAGCATACAATCATCAGAAAAGAGCAGGGAAACAGTGTATGGTTCAAAATTGTGAAGGGTGTACACCAGGGATGTGTCCTATCTCCATAGCATTTCAATCTACATGCAGAACAGATTATCTGGGAGGCTGGGCTCTATGAGAAGCGTGGCATCAGGATTAGAGGTAGATTCATGAACAATCTGCATTATTCAGATGACATAACTCTGCTTGCTGAAACTGAGGTGGATCTGAAGTGCTTGCTGTTTAGGGTCAAGGACTGCAGCCTTCAATATGGGTTGAAGCTCAACATCAAGAAAACAAAGATTCTCACCACTGGGCCATTTGGCAGCATCGTGCTAGATGGTGAAGAGATTGAGATTAACAACTTTAGTTTGCTTGTCTCTATAGTCAACACTCTTGGACCAGCAGCCTGGAAATAAAAAAGATGAATTGCATTGGGAAAGTCTGCTGTCAGAGACCTCTCCAAAGTACTGAAATGCAACGATGTCAGTCTGGAAACTAAGGTGTGCCTGATCCAAGCCATGGTCTCTGCAATTACTTGCTATGCATCAGAAAGCTGGATAATGGCTAGGGGTGATAGAAGGAGAATTGATGCCTTTGAGCTGTGGTGCTGGAGAAGAATATTGAATATACCACTGACTGCTAAGAGATCAGGTTCATCCTAGGGAGGGTGAGACCACACTGCTGCTTAGAAGCAAGGACTCTGAAGCTTTGTCTGACATACTTTGAACATAATCGAAGGAGCAACCAGTCCTTGGAGAGGGATGTCATGATTACGAGGGTGGAGGGTCAGCTAAAGAGAGGAAGTTCCTTGATGAGATGGATTGATTCCGTTACTGGAGTAATGGGAGTAGGGGTGTCAGAGACAAAAGATTGGCACAGTATAGAGCAGGGTTTAGGACTGTTACACATAGGATCGCTATGAGTCCTAGGCACATAACAACAACAACAACAAATAGCTTAGTAAATTATCACATGATATTTAGACATATATGATGAGCTGCCTTTTCCTGTGTTATCCTGTGAGATGTGACATGGCAGACTAAACTTAAACACTTCCTTTATTCACCAAAAAGATAGTCCGTATTCAGTGATTGTTATAATAGCAACAAATAATTGCAAAACGGCTTTCCAGTACTGACATTCTTCATTAATTTGTGTTCCAGTTAATGAGTAAAGTAAAAAACCCAAAAAACCAAACTCATGTCTTCAGATTAAATATGAAAACATACAATCTTTGTGAATTGAAAGGTTTTATGTTTATCAGTCATATTCAAGCTGTGCCAATCTCTAAATCCATCTGTAGAATATCAAGAACTAAATTATACAAAATCGAATAGTTTGCAAACAAAACAATATGTAGAGCTGACTAATGGAGAACATAGTAGCTATTCTCTTTTATAATTTTCACTATTTGTTTTGTACCCTGGAAATATATTCTGGCTACAGAATCTTTTTTAAGACAAATTTTCAGATGGTTCACTGTGATATAGACCATAACTTAGACATCATTTGATCCAATAATGTGTATCATTAGAAGAAAAATTGACAGCACTTAACAACAGTAGCAGCAGCAGCAGCAGCAGCATAGAGAGAGATCAGTTGGCCTAGTGGACAGAAAGTGATGCTCCCCAGCCAAAGGTGGGTAGTTCTACTCCACAGCCCTCAGGCCTGTTTTTAATTGGTTTTGTTCAAACATTTTTCTAGGTTGTATAGCCCTGGTGTGTCCACTTGCCGTACAGTGGTAACTTGTGGTCACTGTGAAGCTGAACACTGTGACACTGATGTGTCAAATAGGATAATAGTTACCCATGGTGGACAGGGTTTGGTGGAGCTTCCTGTTTGAAACAAGTTTAGAAGCAGGAGTAGCATCCACTTCCATAAACAGCTTGCCTCCGGAAACTCTAGGAACTGGGAGAGAGGATGAAAATGATTCAAGTGTCCATGTCTTTTGTTTATATGGTTGCTATGAGTTGCCTACGGCTGATGGCACTTAACAATAACAACAACAGAAGAAAAATTGTTCCATGAAGTAATATTTGTATTTCTGTCTTTTTTAGGGCCTGCCGATTGACAATTTCAGATTGTAAAATAAAATTCATAATTTATTTACTTACAATAGCAAGAAATAGATGTGGAATCTCAAACAAATTCCCTTGTATTCATCCTGCTATTAATACTTTCAGCACTGATGGTACTAGTACGACAATTAGCACCAATGCAACTCAAGGATTCAGTGGAAGAAGTCTCTTCTGATTCTTTATGTTTTGAAAGGAAAGCTAACTTTGTGATTGCCTGCAGAGATTTATAAATTCTTCAAGTATTCATTTTTGCCTTCTATTACTTGTTGCTGCTTAATTTTATTTGGATGTGAAATTATGCTACTTTTACATTTGTTTCTCCTGTAGTAAACAACTTTCAATAATTTTAAAAAATGTATGAAACTAGTAAAATGTAGAAAATAAAACTTACATTAGAGTTTGAATATAAACCCCAAAACTTATGTTTGAAAAATAGTAAGTAAAAAACCGATGAATTGATTTGGAACATCTAATTTTGTTCTTCAGGTCTGAAACAGTCAAAGGAATAGTACTTACAGTCAAAATAATTGTATTCATTCATAGGATAATATTTGTTGGTGGGCCTTTTGCAGAAAATGCTTCTAGAGGGTTTTTCATCTTGAAATAATACTTAAGAACTGGCACGCTTACTTTCCATCCTTCCTTTGATGCTTTATCTTCACAGTTCTTTGGACTACTCCTGAGACCCAATAGGGATGAGAGAAATCACAAAGAGCATGCTGCAAATAAAAGATATGCTTACTGAAGATGCATTTGGTTTTGATTTCCTTTTCTTAGGACCAGCTAAATCACAAGTCCTGTGATTATAGTGTCACTGTGATTATAGTGCCACATTCTTCTGTTTTTGAAGAGACAGAATTGAATGACAGGTTATTCCCAATTAACTTGTACAGAATGAAAAGAAAAATGTAATTGTAATTGTACATAGAATTTATAAAATGGTACCAATTTTATTTAGTGCCCTGCTAGTTCTCTACCACTACTTGCTTTTCTTTAGGTCATTTTTGCTTAACTTTTATATACCTTTACTTTGTACAACTCATGCTGTCTTTTGTTGATGCCTAAAAATATGCTTGCTTTGCTTATTGGATTGTCTGTTCCTGTACATAGTGCCTGCCCTGCTTCCTTTTCTGGTGAGCTGTATGCTTCACTTCAGGGCTATGGCTTTTCCATTCATTTGTTGTTGTTGTGTACCATCGAGTCAGAACTGACCCATAGCTGACCCTTCGGTGGGTTTTCGGAGGCAGTTAATTTCACCAAAGAAGACTGCCCATCTTTTCTCTATGGAGAAGCTGATGGATTTGAACCGCATGTCTTTGGGATTGCAGTAAAGTTTCTTGTAATTAGGCTGAGCAGCATTCCTTTTGTCAGGCTTTAGGGAGCTCTGGTGACCTAGTTGATAGGGACTAGCTGTGGCAATCCAAAGGTGAGTAGTTTAAATCCACCATTTGCTCAGGGGGAATAAGATGAACTATCCCCGTTCATGTAGTTTATGTTGTTGTTGTTATCTGCTATCGAGTTGTTGTCTGCCTACAACACAGAGCAACTCTATGCACAACAGCTCTGAAGACTACCCTATCCTGAGCCAGTCTCACTGACTCTGACACACCTACCCCCATTGCCCCAGTTACTGTATCAATCCATCTCATCTGGGATCTTTCTCTCCTGGGTCGTCCCTCCACCCTTCCAAGCATGATGTCCTGCTCCAAGGATTGGTCCATCCTGGTTACATGGCCAAAGTATGTGAGACAGAGCTTCAAAATCCTAGCCTCCAATGAGAAACTTGGTTTTACTTTCTCCAAGACATACCTATTTGTGTTCTTGGCAGTCCATGCATGTTCAAGGCTCTTTTCTAGTATCAAAGTGCTAAGACATCAATTCTTTTTCTGTCATTCTCAGTCATTGTCCAACTCTCTGATACTTAGCAAGTAATTGTGAAGACCATGAACTGGATCAGGTGCACCTTAGTCTCTAGACTGACATCATTACTGACGTCATTTCAGTTCTCTGGAAAGATCCCCAACAGCAGAGATACCTAAGACAATTTGTCTTTTGATTTTGTGACTACTGGTGTTAATCGTGTTGATTATGGAGCCAAGCAAGTTGTAACTGTTAACAACCTCAATTTCTTCTCCATCCATCATGGTGCTGCCAGTCAGCCCAGTGGTGAGAATCTTTGTCTCCTTGATGCTGAGCTTCAACCCATATTGATTACGGGCCTTGACTTTCTGCAGCAAGTGCTTCTGATTTCTTCAGTTTCAGCAAGTAAGGTTGTGTCATCTGCATAATGTAGGTTATTGATAGGTCTCTCTCCAATCCTGGTGCCACATTCCTCCTTATAAAGCCCAGCCTCTCAAGTGATCTGTTCTGCAGATTGACAAAGTATGTAGGCAGGATGCATCCCTGACATACATCTTTTTGAATTTTGAACCATGCAGTGTTTCCCTTCTCTGCTCTGGACTGCTTTCTGATCCAAGTACAGATCTTGCATAAGAACAATCAAGTGTTCTGGGTTTCCCATTCTCCTCAAGGTTAACCAAAATTTTGTGAACCTCACAGTCAAATGCCTTTGCATGGTCAATGAAACATGGATAAATATCCCTCTGGTACTCTTTGCTTTCTGCCAAGATCCATCTGACATAGCATCTGAAAACCCACTGGAGGGTAAGCTGTGAGTCAGTTCGGAGTTTACTGCAATGTATTTAATGCGTATTGCTTTTTCTCCCCTTCCCACCCCCTAGCCAATCATATTCAACAGGTAGCAAAAAAATGAAAAAAGCAAAATCCTCCCATGACCTGTAACTTTCTTGCCAAATTTTAAGTTTCCTGTTTGTCATTTTTTAAATCAATATATGTTAGCCCCTAACCTGTAAACTTTCAGAGAAACCTCTGTGCTATTTTCTGAGTGCTGTGCAATAGAGAACTGGATCAGGTTGTTTTGTCTTAACTTGCTGTATAAATTTTGGGACTCTCTTAACCTCTCTGATTTCCTGTGATGTTCTTCTCCTAAGTGTCTTGTGCAAGTTGTGACAGGGACTGACTGATGGCGATATTTTCCAGAGGAAGTGTGAGTTGCTTTGCACCCATCCTTGCCTTCGGGCTAAGGTCTCATCCAGATCAGCTTGGAATGAGAATGTGCTACTGTCAAAGATTTCATAGACACAGATGAAGTGACCATAGGCCCTGAGAGAGCTTTCCAGTGTGGCTCATGTATCAGGAAATAATCTAAAGCTCACTTGTTTCTTAGGCTCATCTTTGCACTGCTTTTATTTATAGAATTACTTGGGCCAACTCTCCACCCTGTTCTAACATACACACTGCCTGGACATCCAGAAACAACTGAGGTCGAGCAGCCCAAAGTGTCCTAACCAGGGCCAGAGACGGCAACCTCCCCCAGGGACCAACTCCATGTCTTTTCTTTCCCTGGATACATCCAAGTTATTAATCATCCCTGTCTTGCTGTTTCTCATTCTTTGTTTTATTTTCTGCCTTTCAAGTTCTGCTGTGTTCTCCAAGTGCTCCAGAAGCCAGGCAGATGGGCTGGTGTTTTTAGCCAAAATGAAATTTTAAAGTTTTCTCAAAGAGAATGGATGCTCAGATGTGTCAGTTAACTCACACGCCTTTTCTCGATGGCTTGTTTTCTATTACAAAAGACTCCGTCTTTTAATAAACCATCTGGGTATGACCATACCTCCCTCCAGAAGGTGTCTAGCAGCTTTCTTGGATTTGGTTAAGGATGCTGTTGGCCAGAAATGACCATCTGGAGCAGTGAGTTCCCCAGATTGTGTAGAATTGGGGGATAGAGTGATTTGAGTGGGGAAGGACAAGCCTGGTCACCAGGCCCAGGCCTCTGTTGTCAGGCTGCAGAGGTTGAGGTCTTGGAGGACAATGAGCTACCCAGCGCTACACGGCTGGAAGTAGAAGCTAGGTCTCTTGAAGCTTCCTACCTTCTATATAAAAAAGTGGGGCTTAATCAGGCCTTGCTAGAAGAATAAATGAATGACTGTTCAAGAGTTATATTGAGAGTCTGGTTAGATGGGTACAGTTGGGAGACTTGAACTCTCACTCCCACTCCAGTCGCTCCCCAGGAAATAAGAAAAAGGGGAGATTACATCTTTTCAGACCACTTTGATATTTGGTCTTTAATCTCATGTCCCAGATCTCTTCAATTTGTTTATGTGAAGGGAATCAAGTTCTAAAAAAAGACCACTTCAATCCTTCAATCCAGTTAAAAACACATTAATTTTGTTCAGATTTACACTATAAAAGTCAATTTCCTAGTGGTTTTGTAGACAAGGAGCTTACCAGAGCAGGGAGTTGCATAGCTCTGTAGATTGTACCATCTGGAAGTTCTTTAACAGTCTGGTTATTCAGTGTGCCCAGATTTAAAGTCAAGGGTGTTGAGTGTTTTTAAGGACCTTCATACTGAACTCCTACCTCTGTTCCAAGGACTCTTTCACTGGAATTCTTGGATGATGCCTTTTCAGGATTTGCCATGTTCTGACCTGGATTGAGGACTGGTAAGGTACAAAGGAAGGTACAAAGGAATGAATTCTCTATAGCTTCTTAATTTCGGAATAATATAATTTTGAAAATTTCCTTCTTCCCTTTAGAAGAAGGGAACCATGTGTTGGTGGTTGGTAAATTTACCATGTAATCTGTAGGTGGTAGAATACTGAGGTGGAAGGAGTAAATGTAACTTGGGGAACTAACTTTGGCTTGAAATTAGATCCAGTCACTAGATAGGATTTTGTGCAGTTTCCTTTTGGGAAGGCATGCGACGGTAACACAACCTTAGGTGGGGAAATTGACAAAGCTGTATGTGAGGAGACTTTTACAATGAACACTTAATGAGCACTTTCATAATAGCAGGCACCGTGATATACCTTCAAATACATAATTTAATTTAATCCTCCTAGCAACCCTTAATAGAGATCTTGTCTCTATTTTACAAATGAGGAAACAAATATAGAAAGTTTAAATAGTTATCCCAAGGGCATGCATTGGTTAAATCAAGATGCAGTCCTACATAGCTTGGCTCCAATGTCTTAAATTATACATCTCCATGGAAAGGTAGCCACACGTGGACACACATATATGCCCATGAATCTACACAAGTAGGGACACATATACTACTCAGCTGAGGGCTTCTATGTGATGGACTTTTAACATGCTTCACATGTTGCTGTTGTGTTGTTGTGTGCCATCAAGTCAAGAACAACTCATAGTGACCCTATGAACAACAGATTTGGATCCCATCATATCCTGTGGCATCCTCACCCTCTCTGATATATCGAGCCCATTGCTACAGTCACTGTGTCAATCCATCTTGACAAAGATCTACCTCCCTTTTGTTGATCTTCCACCTTTCCAAGTGTAATATCCTTTTCCAGGGAATAGCCTCTCTTAGCAACATGTCCAAAATATGAAAGATGAAACTTTACCATCCTTGCCTCCAAGGAGCATTCCAGTTGCACCTTTCCTATACTCTTCTCCCCTACCCTCCAATTTCAAAGATTATTGCTAAACCAAGAAAAGACTGAGCTTCGCCAATAAAACACTTTGCCCTAGACTTTGACTAGCAGAGACCTGAGGACCCCTAAGGGGAACTGTGAGCTCTTGGGCCAAGGAGGTTCTTGGCTAATTGGATTCCTGATTCCTTGAGTTGTGCTTTATCTTTCAAAGCAGTTCCTCACATTCCTTTCTCCCACCTTTCCTTCATTCTGTGCTTCCCCAACGCCCATCTTTTCACTCTTTTTTTTCACCCTCCTTAAGTTGATTGTATATGTTACTTAGAACCAAAGATCTCTTTTTTACTCAAGAGTCCAGTCTGGCTACAGATCATTTTGATTCTAAGTCCTTTCATACCACATTGCAATTTCCACACAGATTGTTGTCCTTTTAAGGATGGTTTTATGCTCTGCCAAACTGACTCCAGTGTTCCTTAACAAAGGAGCTGTTCCTTAAGGCCTAGAAGTCACATCTCCTTTGTAGTTCTTTCTGTCTTTTTAGTTCTATCCTTTTGTGACTTGGAGGTGTTGCCCGTAGGGAGCATGAAGTCCTGCTTCTAATGTTAATATTGGAGATCTATGTACCTTCAGTTAGGTCAGGGCGCCCAGATCACACACACATATGCTTTGTAGATACATGAATACACTCAGCAAGATTATATCAGTATCTGTATCTATATATACATTGTTGTTGTTATGTACCATCACTGACCCTCCAGTGAATTTTCAGAGGCAGTACTTGCATGGGAGGCTATCTATAGCTATCTATATTCTGTCTCTCTCTCTCTCTCTATCTTATCTATCTCTATATCATCTATATCTATCTATATACCTATGTACACATATATATCTATATGTATAAGTATACATATGTCTGTCTGTCTATCTATCTATATATCATCTTGTCAGGAGTTCTGATGGCCTTGTGGTAAGAAACTGCACTGCAATCTTGAAGGCATGAAGTTCGAATCTACCAGTTGCTCTGTAGGAGAAGCATGGGCAATCTCCTGCCTGACAATTAAACTGCCTTTGAAAGTCCTCTGGAGTTTCAACTATGGGTCGGTTCCAACTTGATGTTACACAACAACAACACACACATACAAACACATACCTTTAAACCAGTGTCCTGGTCTGATGCTACAATTCCTTGACCTATTAGGAAGTAACCATCTCTGTTTCAGCTTCCATGAGGGTCAAGCTAAATCTCCCTGCAGACATTAAAATGCCTTTTGTTATTGCAAAGTTTGTTTCTCGTTTTAGCTTTTCGATTTCATTTTCTGTCCTGCTTCAGAAAGTTGACAGTTCTCTGGGTTCCTGCATCTTCTCTTTGTCTAGGACATAGTTAGCTCTGGATGTGGGATGTAGCCTGTATAATGTGAGGATATGACTGAGAAGAAAGTGATGGTTCCCCATCTGCCATCTGGGTTTTGAGAACATGGTTAACACACTGACATACACTGGCTCCAATTTGTAGCTTGGTAATAATTCAAGCATTAACATAGGCGGCTGTAGACTTTGAAAAAAAATAAAACTGCCTTTTATAATGAAACAGAGCTTTATCTTGCATGTGAAGTGGTAATATGCCTTTTTAAATTTTCTTCAGCAAAGGATAGTGGTAAAAGAAAGAATTGTTCAAGCTGGTTTTATTTTCAATATTTGAGGACTGATTGGTTTTACAAATTGAATCCCTTCAGACTTTTTGATGCTAAAGGTGTATTATTCTGCTGGGATCCTCTTCTTGCACAAGAAGCTCTATAAGGAGCCAAGTGCTCTGCCTCCTTTGAATCGATCCCTTCATTATTTCCAGCACACATAATACTAAAATATGTTAAAATTCACAATGGGAAGAAATGTCCCTAGAGCCACTAAAAATCTCCCACTGCTTCTTTGACTCATTCATGAGGATAAAGTAAATTGAGATAATTTTTGAGGCAACAGCTTTTCCTAGAGGACTGTGAGGACAGCTGTGCAGGGGTGAGGATAGGTTCTCTACAGACGACAAAGACAAAGAAGCTATCCTGCCCACTAGTTGGGGCACACCAAGTACAAGGTACGGTTCTGGATTAAACTGTGTCCCCAAAACTTGAGTTAGAATCCAAAATCCTATACCTGTGGATCCCGGGTGATATAATGATTAAATATTTAAAGACTAACTTAAAGATCTGATGGGGAGAAAGACCTGCTGCTATACATATTAGAGCTGATGAAACTCTGTGAATCAGCTGGAGGAACACACAATATGTTTGTGGATATAATCCAATTAGAGAATAGAGTTCTCTTTTTCATATTAATGGTCAGTATTAATGTAGGTGTGTGTTAAACCAATTGCTTTTGATCTTCTCTAAGAGCCAACAGAGTTAATGTCACAAATGTGGACAGCTAGTTTCCTCAAGTATGAGAAAATAAATCCCTATTTGTCAAGACCACCTACTTGTGGTTTTATTTCTATTACAGCAGGACTAGTAAACTCAGACAACCACCTTTGCAATAAGAGTGTTTTCCTGAACTGTCAGTCTTGTGTATAGGGGTGGATGTCCAACAAAGCTGAGTTCTCTTGGGTCTCAGTTATGGCTTCATGAGTGGCTGAGTTGAGTTAGACAATTATTTTTTAGCCTGGCCATCCTTTTATAGGTGTAGATAAATAGGGTTAGGCCTAGGTGTCAGGTACAGGGCTTGTATAGATATCAATTCCATCACTAAGGCAATGTTAGCCAACCTTTGAGGTTTTCTCAACAAATTATTGTTTTTAGGTGACATTGAGTTGAGTACAACCCATAGTGATCCAAAGAACAACAGATATGAATCCTATCCTATCTTGTGTTACCCTTACAATCTCTGACACAATCAAGGCACTGCCACAGTCACTGTGTCAACCCACCTGGACAAGGGTCTTCCTTTCTTTTGCAACCCCTCCACCTTCCCAAGCATGATAGACCTCTCTAAGAAATAACCCCTCTTAACAACATGTTCAAAGTATGTGAGGCAAACCTTCATCACCTTTACCTCCAAGGAGCATTCTGGCTACACATTCTCTAAGATCTATCTGTCATTTTGGCAGCCCATGGGATATTCAGTACTCTTCCCCAACACCATAGTTAAAAGGCATCAATTCTTTTTCTATAATCCTTATTCATTCATTGTCCAGCTCTCAGATACATAGCAAGTGACTGAAAAGACCATGGCCTGAATCAGGGACACCTTAGTTTTCCAACTGATATCATTGCTCCTTAATAAATTGGCGAGGTCCCTGACTGCACATTTTCCCAGCACAATGTGTCTGGTGATCTGACTACTGACACTAAGGGTGTTGATTGTGGATCTAAATGAGATGGAATCATTGACAGTTCAATCTTTTCTCCATTTTTTTATCATGTTGCCTATTGATCCAGTGGTCAGAAGTTTTGTTTTCTTCACTTTGAGATTAATCCATTTTGAAGGCTTTAGTCTGTTCTGCAGCAAGTCCTCCTCATTTTGAATAAGCAAGGTCATGTCATCTGTATAACATAGATTATTTTATTTTACATTTCTTTTTTAAATTTGTCTGCTTACAAGATTTATATACATTGTGTTTCACACTATTCTTCATTCATATTGTGTTTCATACAATCCTTCTCATACATGATACTTTATAAAGTCAATCACCATTGGATCTTGCCCATCATTACCCTGTCTTTCCACTTGAATGTTTCCCGTTTGCTTCCTCCACTCCACTCACCAAACTACAGCCCTGTGATTTCACCCTTACCTATCCTCACCTCTTCACTCCTCCCTTACTTCCCTTGAGTTCCTGCACATGTTTTAGTAGTTATCCTTCTATTTTAACAATAATAGTCTTATACAGTATTTGTCCTTAGGAGACGGTTAGTTCACTCAGCATAATTCTCTCCAGCCTCTTCCAAGTTAGGTAGTATTTTTAAAAACTCAATGTTTCTGATTGCTGTATAGTATTCCATTGTGTGAATGCACCACAATTTCTCAATTCATTCAGGAGTAAAGCTCAAAACCATAAAGCTGATAAGAGATAAACTGGGACCAAGCTTAGAAGGCTTAGCCTATGGTATAAAGAGATTGCCAAATACAGCCAGAAATACACAATCTGAAGAGGATAAAATTGATGAATGGGACCTTCCAAAGATTAAATCTCTGTGCTCATAAAAAACTTTTCCCATCAGATTGAAAAGAGAACCTACTGAGTGAGAACAAATATTTGGCAATACTATTTCAGACAAGGGTCTCATAACTAAAGTTTACAGAATTCCCCTCCTGGATCTCCAGAAGAAAAAGACTGATAACCCAATTAAAAAATGGACAAAAGACGTGGGAAGGATTTTCACAGTAGATATTCAGGTGGCCAACAGATACATGAAGAAATTATCAATATCACTGGCAATAAGAGAGATGCATAGAAATTCCATATGATCCACTCCTTGGACTATACCCCAAGAAAATTATGACTAAGATACAAAAGGAGATTTGTACACCTATGTTCATAGCAGCATTATTCACCATAGCAAGAACATGAAAATGGCCCAAATGTCCAAACACAATTGAATAGATTGAGAAATTGTGGTACATTCACATATTGGAATACTACACAGCACTTGAGAGCCATGATTTAAAAAATTGGCACATAACTTGGGAGAGATTGGAAAGCATTATGCTGAGTGAATTTACTCAGTATCATAAGGACAAATACTGTATGAGACCATTATTGTAGAAATAGATAATTAGTAAAATGTATATTAAAGGAGGGGGAGGGTAGGAGCAGAGGGATGAGGAAGGGCAGAGGGGAAATTACACAATTTGATGATTGGAAGGAAGGGTGGGTAAAGGAATTGGAAAAGATCTGTTGGGGATCTGGAAAGACAAGGCACTGGTGGGCATAGTTCAGTGTGGGTTAATTTTATAAAATATAATTAATTTAAGTTATTGTATAAAACATAATGTGAATAAAGGATAGTGTGAAACAAATGTATACACATTTTGTAAGCAAACTAATATAAAATAAAATTTTTAAAATATCTGTAAATAAGCAAAAACACCCCAACAAAACCACAATGAGATACCATCTCATCCTGGTAGCAGTGACAAAGTTTAGTAGGTCAGCAAGCAATAAATGTTGAAGAAAATGTAGAGAGGTGGGAACTCCCATACACTGTTGGTGGGATTATAAAATGATCCAACCACTTTGGATCATTTCTTCAAAAAGTTGAACATAGAAACTCCGTATGACCCAGCTATTCCACTACTAGGAGTAAACCCCAAGGAAATTAGAACTGAGTCACAAACAGAGATTTGTACACCAATGTTCATATCAGTGGTATTCACAAACACAAGAACATGGAAATACTTTAATGTCCAACCACAACAGAATGGATTGAGAATTTGTCATGTATTAATATAGGTTATTGATGAGCCTTCCTCAGATCCTGATGCCACTTTCTTCTTCCTAGAGTCTACCTTCTCAGATAATTTGTTCTGCATACAGATTGTAGAGAGGATACAACCCTGACGGACACATTTTTTAATTTTAAATCATGTAGTGTTTCCTTGCTCTGTTCTGACAACAACCTCTTGGTTTAGGTACAGACTTAGCCTAAGCACAATTAAGTATTCTGGGATTCCCAAGCTTCCCAATGTTAACCATAATTTCTTATGATCCCCTTTCCATATTCAATAAAGCACAAGTAGATATTTTTCAGGATTCTCTGCTTTCTGCAAGAATCCATCTGATATCAGCAATGATATCTCTGGTGCTATAACCTCTTCTAAACCCAACTTAAACTTCTGGCTGTGTTCTGTCTTTGTACTGTTCCACCTGTTTTGGAGTGACTTTCAGCAATTTTTTGCTTGTAGGTGATATTAATAATATAGTTTGACTGTTCCCACATTTGGTTGGAGCACCTTTCCTAGAAATGGGAAAAAATATGAATCCCTTCCAGCCTATCAGCCAGGCAGCTATCTTCCAAATTTCCTGGCATAGACTGGCGAGCATGTGCAGGGATGCATCTGTTAGCTGAAGCATGTCATGAATAGCCCGTTGTTTGTTAGGGCTTTTCCAACCTCCACCCCCTGCCCAATGCTTTCATTGCAGCTAAAACTTCTTCATTGACTTTGGCTCTTGATTATATAGTACTTCCTGAAGTATTTCAGTGTTGGCCAATTCTTTTTGGTACAGTGATTCTGTGTATTCCTTCCATCTTCTTTTAATAATTCTAGAGTCATTCAAGATTTTTACTCAACCCACACTTCTTAAATTTTGCAACTCAAAGCTTGAACTTGTTTTTCAATTCTTTCCGCTTCAGAAATAACAAGCAAGTTCTTGCCTTTTTATTCTCCAGTTCCATCTCTGCACATTCTACTCAGTGTTCTTGGTAAGTTAAAAGTTACAAAGATGATCTAATGTAATTAGGCCAAATGTGACATTAGGACCAAAGGAACATTCATCAACAACCTGCGTAATGCAGATGGAACAGCCTTGGTTGCTAGAAACACTTGCTGCATAAGATCAAAGACTACAACTTTTAATGTCAAGAAGAAAAAAAAATCACACTACTGGACCTAGAAGCAACACCATGATAGATGGAGAAAAGACTGAAGTTGCCAATGATTTCATTTTACTGGGCTCCACCATCAACACCCTTGATAAGGAGTTGTATTGCATTGGGGAGTGCTATCATAGACCTCTTCAAATTAATGAGGAGCGATGATGTCATTTTGAATATCTTTTCAATCACTTGCTATTACTGTGAGAGCTGGATAATGAATAAGGATGACTGAAGAATAATTGATGCCTTTGTGGTGTAGTGTTTGAGAGGAATACTGAATATCCCAAGGCTGCTAACAGAACAAACAGATATGTCTTGGAGAAAGTACAGCCAGTATGTTCCTTGGAGGCAAAGATGATAAAACTTCATTTCTCATATTTTGGGCATGTTGCTAGAAGAGCCTATTCATTGGAGAGGGACATTATACTTGGGAAGGTGGAAGGACAGCAAAAGAGAGGAAGACCCTCAACCAGGTGGATTGACATAGTGACTGTAGCAATGGGCTCAAGTGTGTCAGCTATAATGAGGATGGTTAAGGGATAGGACAGAATTCAGATAATGTTGTTTGTAGAGTCTCAATTAATCATAATTGACTCAATAGCTTCTACCACCATCATCACCACCACCACCACCACCACCACCACCACCACCACCACCACCCATAACTAATTAATTTATTGTCTTCAGATCCTATTTTCAGAACAAAGACCAAGGAAGAGAGATGATGGGAGATGATTTTTGTTGTAGATTTTATCTTAAGATACACACAACATACAAATGGTGATTCCTGATCTATCTCCTGCCCTCTTGTGTGTTTTTTTTAAATCTTTTCCCAAACTAAACCTCTCCAGTGACAACATATGAAAATACATCTAATATCTAAAAGGAGATAGCTCCCTTTCCCCTACATGATTGACTGTGGGTCTGGAGTCATGAAGACAGAGCTTCACCCCCAATGTACACACACACCTGCTCTCAAATATTATGAAGGGTGCTGTGAATAATGGCTATTTCACTTGTGTAGTGCCTCACCCTCTTCCAAATATGCACATCCATTATGAGGCTTTATCAACATCTTTGCATTCCTGTGCATGTCAGTATGGGGTTCAGGCCAACACATCCAGAGTTGAGAAGACCCCCGACTGTTAACCCCAGGCTATTAGCCAGGATTTGATAAACAGCAGGAATTAAACAAAAGCAGGACTTTGAAGGTTGATTATCTCAACGATTAACAGTTTGAAAGCTTGGCATGTGTGTCTGAATGAGATTCCTCTCCTAAACAAAACAAATCTCAGACCTGAGGAGTGGGCGGCTCATAGAGAACACATGTCTCTGGATAGAATAGTGGTTTACTGACAGAGTAACGCTGCCTCTCAGTAATAGACCATTTTCCCCATCACTGCACAGCCTCCAAGCTACTTCTAAGATGTCATCTCTGGATCCAGTTTAAACTTTTTACTGGCAAAGCCATCTAAGAATGACCAACCTCGTTACAAACTTTTTAGAAGGTGCATTAGGTTTTTGATTAGCTGGCTCTGGTATTTACTCACCAATGAGTCATTTAAACTCTCAGCAATCTGCAAGGAGGGTCGCTATGGGTTGGATGAGACACAATGACAGTGGGCTTAGGCTTGATTGACTAAATGGAAGGAAAGCTAGAATGAGAGTGAGGTTTAATCCCTCATTTACTCATTCATTTAAATATTACAGAAGGCTCTCTGGTGTCACAGTTTTTAAAGCATCCTCTGCCAGTCACTTTTGGGTTTGGATTATTTTGTTTCCTTATCTATATAATACCTGGGAAATAGGCAGAATGGGAGTGTCAGAGGCAGTGCGATTGGCACAGGACAGAGCAGAGTTTAGGGCTGTTGTACATAGGGTCGCTATGAGTTGCAAGCGACTTGACGGCACATAACAACAACAACATCTATAAAATGGAAATAGTAGTAATACTACTACACAGAAATATTATAACAAGCAAATGAATGAATGCATAGAAAGTACTTAGAACAAAGCCTAGGACAGATGGTTACAGTGACAAGGAGTGTGATGACAATAACAATGGTACTAATGATAGTGATGAGAATAAAAAAATGTTGGGACTTTGTATTTTTTTTTAAAATCTGTATTGATGGAGTTTCTTCTAAGGAGTTTCTAAAATAAACTTCAAATCTCTGTTAGGAAAAAAAAACATGTTGTTGTAAGGTGCCATTTAGTTGAGTGTGACCCATAGCGACCCTATGAACAGATCTGAACCTTGTCCTACCTATCCTGTACCATCCTCATACTTTTCGACACATTAGTTCTCATTGCAGCAATCATTATGCCAATCACTGACCCTCTACTTCTTTTGAGTATCAGTCCTTTCCCAAGGAGTAGCCCCTCTTAGCAAGATGTCCAAAGTATTGAGGTGAAGCCTCATCATCTTTGTCTCTGGCTGCACTCCCGCCCAAGACATATTTATTTGTGTTTTTGGCTGTCCATGGGGTGTTCAGCTGTCTTCTCCAACAGCACAGCTCAAAGACATCAATTCTTTTGCCATCCTTATTCATTGTCCAGCTCTCAGATGAATAGAAAGTGATTGGAAAGATTATGGCCTGAATCAGATTGATTCAGGCCCTAGTCTTTCTGATCGCTTTAAAAGCGTAGTATACTCTGAAATGCCTGTAAAAGTGAAAAGGACTGATCAGAATTAGATGGCGCCAGGCTAACAGTACTGACCGTTCTGACTAAAGACACAAATAAAAGGTTCCGATTAGAATTTGGGGGGTGACATGTGTGCAGAATAAAACTCAAATATATACAAAAAGATAATACTTATAAGATTATTAAGACTGGAGGAACCCTTGAGACAATTGCACTAATACACCCTTTTCATATAAAGCCACCCACTGAAGTAACCTTTCGGCCAAATTCTAATAATTTTAAAACATTACAGTCAAGTTGGATCTGATTCATAGCTGACCCTCCAAGGGAGACTGTACACATCACAGAAGGAAATGACCCATCATTCTCACAAGGAGCATCTGGTGGCTTTGTGCCTCCTGCCTTTGAGTTGGCTGCACATACCGCCTATGAGGAATGTACTTCTCAGAACAACCAACTCTGTAAGGCCAAATGATCAACATTTGTCCCAAAGCAAAGATATGAAGAAACTAGTGGGATGGCAGAATACAAGACAAGAGCACATGTTGACACATTGCGGCGACAACAATCAATGTTGTGGAAAAAGACCTAGTATTAAAGCTACAGTGATCAAGATGGTATCAATGAAACAAGACGGAGTCCAGAAATAGACGCTCACGTTCATGGCCGATTGACTTTTTACAAATATGACATGGTAATCCAAAGACAACAAGATGGTCTTTTCAACAAATGGTGCTAGAACAGTTGGGTGTTTATGTAGAAAATAAAATGAATAAATTAAGAAACTTTACCTCATACTGTACATAAAAGTGAAGTAAAAATGGGCCATAGGCCCAAAGTAAAATGCTATTAATAAAACTAAAACTTTCAGAAAAAAGCCAAGATAAAATCTTAATGACCTTGGGACAGAAAGAGAGTCTAAGGATACAAACATATAAATCAGGAAAGATAAAATTGATGAATTTGATTTTATTAAAATAAAAAAATGTTAGGCTCTTTGAAAGGCTGTTAAAGAAATTAAAAAATCAAGCCACAGATTGAGAAACAATGTTTTCAATATGTATTTCTGACAAAGATCTTACTTCTAGAAAGTATAAAGAAATCTTAAAATACAATACTAAAAAGAGAAATACTCAATTTAAAGAAATGGGAAAAATATTTGAATAGATACTTCACACACACAAAATATATGAGTGTCCCAAAAGCAAATAAAAATCTTCTCAAAATAACTTATCTCATTAAGGAGATGTAAATGAAAGCCACAAGTAAATGCCACTACACATTATAATGACTACAATCAAAAGTATACCAAAAGCTGGAGAGGATGTGAGGATGTAGAGTGACCTTTTTTTTTAAAATTTATATTAAAAACTTTAGATTTTATTGTTTATAAATTAATATTAAAAAGTTTAAACTTTATGTGCTTTGGGTAAAAGTTTATACAGTAAATTGATTAATAAATTTTTTTTTACATTTGTGTATGAATATACAAATTATACAAGGTGGTCTAGGGGTAAGGTAGAAAATCAAAGACAGCAGCCTTCAATAAGGACTGCATCTCAATATCAAGAACACAAAAATACTCGCCCTTGGCCTGATAAGCTTCTTCATGATAGATAGAGATAAGATTGGAAAAGTTTAACAATTATATGTTACTTGAATCCACAATCAACACCCTTGGCACCACCAGTCAGAAGATCAGGAGATGTATTGCACTGGGCAAGTCCACTGTCAGTGACCTCTTCAAAGTATTGAGGAGCAATGATGTTAGTTTGAAGACCAAGGTACACCTGATTCAGGCTAAGATCTTTTCAACCCCTTTTTATGACTCTGAAAAATAGAAAATGAATAAGGATGACAGAAAAAAAAAAAAAGGATGCCTTTTGTAAGGTCGCTGAGGAAGGACAGAACCCAATTGAGGCCAAGAAAGTTTATTGAGGAGAAACTGCCGGGCTTGGCTCTATAGCAGAAACCAGCCCCCATTTAAAGAGTGGTTTTATATTGTCTCACAAGTTAATTGGGAAGATATACACAGTTGTTGTTGTTGTTTTTAGATTTCTTTAAATTTTATTTTATTATTTTTGTGTGTGTGTGTACCATCAAATCAGATCTGACTGGTACAGGAGGAGATTGTCCCTCCTTCCCCGGCAGAGCATCTGGTGGATTTGAACCGTGCGCCTCTGGGATTGTAGTTGCAGCTCCTTACCACTAGGCCACCAGAGCTCCCCTTACACAGTTGTTTTTTTGCAATACAGGAAAGTGGGCTAGGGCCTCAGATCACTATTCCTGGAAAATGGAAGTGGAGCTGCTGCTTCCTGTGGTTGGATCATTTCAGTGACTATTCTGGGAAAGGAAAAGGGAGCAACTCCGCAGCCCTAATACCTTTCGGTTGTGTAGAATAGTATTGAATATTCTACGGACTGCGAAAGAACAAATAGATGTGTCTCAGAGACTAAGTGCAGCCAGAGTGCTCCTTGGAAGCAAGGATGGTGAGGCTTTGTCTCACATATTTGGGCATGTTACTAGGAAAGACCATTCCTTGGAGAGGGATATCATGCTTGGAAAGGTGGAGAGTCAGCGAAGGACAGGAAGACTGTCAATGAGACAGATTGAAACAATAACTGCTGGAACGGGCTGAAGTGTGTCAGAGATGGTGAGGATGGCACAGGACAGGACATATCCTATCTTGTTCATAGGGTTGGTATGAGTAGTACTCGACTGGACAGCACCTAATAAAAGTAAGGAGTTTCTAACCACATTAAAACGTGGCTCATGTTGCTAAAAAAAAAAAAAAAAAGTAAGGAGTTTCTTTTCTGCACACCCAAATGCAGGTGGTTTGGATCTACTAGCTGCAGGATGTGGAGTAACTTTTATATTCCAATCATCAGTAATAATTATCAAGTCATCTTTTATTATCAATTGCATACTTGAGTATTTCCTCCTTAGATGTTGGTAAAAATCGTCAACTTCTTTGCTTTAGTGTTGATCTATACATTTGAATATTAGAACCACCAGGAGAACAAATTAGTCTGTCTTGGAGAGGGTGAAACCAAGTTTCTCTTTGGAGGCAAGGATTTTGAAGCTCTGTCTCACATATTTGGGAAAATGGCCAGGAGGAAGCATTCCTTAGAGAACGGCATCATGCTTGGGAGAATGGAGGGACAGAGGAGGAGAGGAAGACCCCGCAGGAGAAGGATTGACTTAGTGACTAGAGAAATGGGATTAGGGCTGTAAAAGACATTGAGATTGGTTCAGGATAGGGCAGGATTCGGAACTATTGTACATAGGATTGCTATGAGTCACGGGTGATTGGACAGCACATAAAAACACTAACAACAATGGAAATGCATTCACTCTAAAAGTTTAAGTGAAAGAATATAGCAAATGTATTCATAATCATTAAGGACCTTAAACATTCCATATATTCATCAACACATTAATGGTTAAACAAATTATAGTATAACCATAAAATGAAATCCTTTGCTATTGTTGTTAGGCGCTACTGAATTGAGGATGACTCGTAGTAACCCTGTGAACAACAGATTTGAATCCTGACCTATCCTGTGCAATCTTCGCCATCTCTAATACACTTGAGCCCATTGCTGTAATCACCAAGTCAATCCTTCTCAATAGGGGCCTCTTCCTCTCTTTTGCTGACCTTCCACCTTTCCAAGCATGATAGCCCTTTTCAAGGAATAACCTTTCCTAGCAACATGTCCAAGTATGAAAGATAAAGCTTTGCTATCATTGCCTCCAAGGAGCTCTCTGGTGCATCTTTTCCAAGACATTATCTGTTTGTTCTTTTGGCAGTCCATAGAATATTCTCTTCTCCAACACCAAAACTCAAAAGCATCAATTCTTTCTTATTCATTATCCAGATCTCAGAGGCACGGCAAGACTATGGCCTGAATCAGGCACATCTTAGTCTTCAAATTGATATGATTGCTCTTAAGTATTTTGGAGAGGTCTCTCACAGCAGCCTTGCCCGATGCAATATGAGACTTGGCTGAATATAGCCAGCCAGAGAGATGCCTAGGAGCCCTGGTGGCATAGTGGATACAGTGTTTGGCCGCTAACCAAAAGGTTGGTAGTTTAAATCCACTATTCTTGATAAGATTTGTAGCCTTTGAACCCTGATGGAGACTCACCATGAGACAGAATGCACTTGAGTAGTAGACTTGATTTTTGTTTTTAAGGTCATAGCTGGTCGCACTATTGGTCTAAAGATGGGTTTTTTTGTTCGTTTTTTTTTTTTTAAGCCATTACCTTAGCCTCCTCTAGTCCCTACCTACCTTAACTGCAGATGTTATTGCAAACCATCAATAGCTGTGAGTCTAGGGAGAGAGAGAGAGAGTTATTCCCACACTGAGCAACACGACTTGAGGGAGACTGGAACAAGACCCTGGTGATGGTGGTTAAGAGACTGTGGCGTTGTTGTGGAGAAACTCTGGCAAAATGCAACCAGGGAAGCCCTGAGATTAACACCACATTTAAAGGTTTTTGCTGTTCTTGCCAGATGCATGAAAGAGAAGATGACTTAAAATTGTTCTGAGGGCAAACCTTTGCTGGGTGATTGAGGAAACCAGAGGCTTCTTGAATTTGTGTTGCTGAATAGAAACTGAAGCCTGGACTAATTGAGAAATTGTACCTTGGGACTGCGGGAATAAAACCTGATGTTGCATTGGGTGATATTCTTTGCTTCCCCTATTTTCCAATGTATTTCCCTAATAAACCCCATTCTTGGTACCATAACTGTGAGTAAAGTAAACAAATCTCTTGCTGCTGGTGTGGCTCTAGAGGCACCATGAGAAAGGGCTGTGGGCTCTTTATCTGCTTTCTAGTCTGGGGTAGTGAGGGCCTGTGCAATTATCACTCCCTCTGGCCTTTTCAGAAAGATGCTGTGCCCCTTGTCTCTTTTTCTGCCCTCAAGACTCTAGTATAGAGCAGGAACTTGGTAAATAGTTTTGAATGAATACTTGAGCATATAAAGTCAAGATTTGAGTAAGTCGTGTGGCTTGTCTAATGCCTTAGTCAGCATAAACCGGGTTACGCTGGAGTAACAAACTCTCCTCATAAGCCCAGTGTAATAAACAGGCAAATTTCTTTCCTTCGTGTAGAACTACTTGCATGGCCTGTCCTAACTACAAGGAGCTTAGAAACTCTGCTTTCCGTATTCCAGAAAGGGAGGCATATAAAATGAAATTTGATGAGCATACTTAGCATCACTTCTAAATATTAAGCTTGGATAAGTTAAGTTTATAGCTTGAGATAAATCTCTCCTGGTGGCCTGAGTTTATTTGAGGAGAAGCGCATGTTCTCTGAAATGAGCGCATCTCATCCTGGCATCTATATCAGGTGCCATGCTTCCTTGTGCTTTTGTCCTTTTGTGTGTACAACTCTTTCCACCTATAACGGTGTTCACTTTCTTGTTGAATGAGATAAGATTCTGATTTATTCTTAAAAACTGAGTTACTTCTTCCAATTATCCCTTCTTAGTTTGTGCATGTACATTTGGGTGCCTAATTTCATTTGACCTAGCCCTTGATTGTATATAATCACGTTGTTGCTTTTTTGTGCTGTCAAGTCTCCTGTGACCCTTAGCGACTTTATATAAAACAGCTCTGAAGCCTGTCCTATCCTGAGCCAATCTCACTCATTCCGACACACCAACCCCCATTGCCCCAGTTACTGTATCAATCCATCTCTTCTGGGGTCTTCCTCTCATGAGCTGTTCCTCCTCCCTTCCAAGCATGACGTCCTTCTCCAAAGACCAGTCCCTCCTGGCCATGTGCCCAAAGTATGTGAGCTGGAGCTGCAAACATTTTAAAAACTATCTAAGGATCTCCTTCTCCCCTTAATTAGTTCATAAGCTCTTAGTGAATACATATGGAATGGTGCTTTTTTTCTGCCCTCTTACCCATCAGAGGACTAAGTAGAAGATAGATGCTCAATTAATTGTGGTTTTCAGCAAATATTGGTGGAATAAACTAGAGGCTGGAAGCATCTACTCTGAGGAGCTGAGCCAGGAAAGCAGAGCAGCTTAGGTTTACCAGGTGTACTCCTCACACCAGCATCTCCAAGACATTCCTCCTGATCGGTCTATGGTCGGGGAAGATTGCACAGATTGTGATGTAGGTCAGATGTTCACTTGTCTGTTCCACATCTCCCAGTTCTAGTGAGGAAAAAAAATAAGACTGTGGCTGTGACTGGAACCTGAAAAAAATTGAGAGACTTCAAGGCTGTGGCCTGCTCGTCCTTTGAGCAGTGTAGGAGCTCCGGTCCCAGCTCCCTTCATTAGCTGCTTAAGTGAAGTTAATCTGCTCTCTCCCTTAAGTCTGTGCAGGAGCGTAATGAACAAAGGGCTTAATCACTCTGGTATCAAGATATTCCTTTCTGTCTGTGCAAATGTTCTTGGGTGTGTAATGTGAACAGGCTGCACTCATTTGGAGCCATCGTTCTCTCTAAATGAGAAAATGCAAATGAAGCACTCAGGGTACCATGCCATAACTCGCTGCATAAAATTCTTGACATCAACAAGAAGCTACTTAGCATAATAAACTGCCAATTTAGTCATTTAGGTTTCAGCATCTAAAGAATACAACAACATCAGGCTGAATTTTCTTTCCCCAATACATGCCTGAGTTTATTATTTTGATGTTTATGTTAAAACATAGGAAATTGGCGTTTTGTGCGATTATTTGGAGATCTTCTCCCTAATTTGTTTACTTTGATAATTCAGGAAATCCCTGCATATCTGAAAGTCAAAACATGATTTTTAAGAGCATTTGCTTCTATTCAGGATATTTTCACATCTAAAATGATTGAGGAAAATCTTGAGGGATTGATGGAATAAAGAAAGTGCCATTGGGTCTGTAGCTGCCCTAGCCCATGTGATCTTAAAGGAAGTAAAACCCAAGAGAACAAGACACACTTCTGAGGAGCTTGAGTAGCAGGTCTGTGTAGAAGTCTCGTCTCTAGTCCGCGTGCTCTGCTATTCTTCTTTGTCAACAAGCTGCAGCTCTGCCAGCCTCCTTCCTGGGCTGTTCCATTCAAGGAATACATGTGAACCTGACTTTGCTACAATGTGCACTCATGGAGGTGGTACTGTGATTGTGCCCCAGAGTGGAGTCAAGCTGTACAGTCACAATAAGATGCTATACAGTGCAGGCTCAGGCGCTCAGTTCTTGCAATTAAGAACTCACTAATCAAGATTTGTCCACATGTCATGGCTTGGCAGAGCTTACCAAGCTTAATTTATTTGCTAAGATTTCCCTCTTTTTCTGGATTGTAGTGAAGTCCAGACACAGCCTGGTTAGAGGAGTCAGAGAGATTTTCAGTATTTCAAGTCAGCTGGTGAAAATGGGCAACATACTTGGCTGTTAACCAAACTACTGGAAGTCTGAATCTACTCAGAGTCGCTGTGGAAGAAAGGCCTGCCAATCTATTGAAAAGTCAGCCACTGAAAACTCATGGAGGGTGATTCTCCCTTAAAAAATATGGAGCTGTCATGGCTAGGAATTGGTTGAATGACAGCAGTTTGCCTGTGGTGTTCCCCCCTCCTTTAAAAAAAAAACACAAAACCAACCCAACTCGATTTGAGACACTGTGTCTTGAACCAGAAAGTGCAGCACTCTCAGCTTCCAGGGAGAGCTGACCTGCCCATTAGAAACATGGACTTTTGGGTCCGGCAGTGTGAGTCAGACTCTGGTCTCCACCACTTGCCAGACACTCACGTCTCAAAGAAGCATGTTGCAGAGCTTTTGGGAAGACTCCATGAGATCACAAAGTCCAATGCCTGGCATACTGAGAGCCTGACCTGTGGTGTTCCTAGAAGGGAGGGCCCTGGTCGAACCATCATGTCTGACAGTTTTATGTCTCTCCCCTATGTTGGCCAGATTTCAACAGGATTTGGTCATCATGGAGCTGCCCAAACATCTCCCAGTCATTGCACATCTGCCTCTGACCAAATCTGTATTAACTCAAGTCAGAACCCAGCCAGGTCCCTGGTGCTGTTTCCTCTTCAGTGAGTAGGAGGGCCAGGGTCTAGGAGAACTGGGTGTCTCCTAGTGAGTGCCTCACTGGTTTAAAAACTCCTGCACCTCCTCTAGGTCAATGTCTTCAGGGTTCCAGAGTACAAGACCGGGCAGCACTCAGGAACTCTGTGTAGGCTTTTTATGGAAGAAGTTTCTATGATTCACTTCTCTCAAATGAGTGTATCACAGAGCTGTTGGAAGATGCCTCTCAATAAGAACTGCCAGCCATGACAGAGTATGGAGGGCTGAGATATTCTCACTCTGATTTACTTTCCTGAATTTAATTTTGGTAGAAAACCAGCTGTCCTGCCACTCCTAGTTTGGTTATTTCTCTTCCCTGAAGTCCTCAGATCTTGTTCAGGCAGTGAGATCAAGGACTCTACTCTCTACTCATTCATCGCCTGGTTTATGCAGCAGATGAAAGCTTACTAGTGGGGGGTTGAACTGGGCCAAACACAGGGCATCCTGGGAAGATGGAAGGACTCCTTAAAGCTGTCTGGTATCCTGCTTGAGCTTGTGACTCTTTGATTGATTGTGTCTATCCTGCCTTCTTAAGAATTCTATGTGCCTTTGCTATCTCTTTCAGTCCTAGGTTCTCCACAACATCATTTGTTTGTCTGAAGTATATATATGCAGCAACAACAATAACAAATCTCTGTCTCTGTCTCTCTCTCTGACTCTATCTCTATTTCTCTCTCTCTCTCTCTCTCTCTCTCTCTCTATATATATATATATATATATATCTCCTACATACTTGACCTTTCTTCTAAGAGCTGAATGTATACCAATTCATTTAATCCTCAGAATAATCTAATAAAATATTCATCTTATATTTGCAGATCAGAAAGCTAGGAAACAAGGTAACTCCTTGCCTTAGCCTCACACCACTTGGAAATGTGTTTGTCTGATTTTTATAGTGCAGAGGAAACAGCAGACAGCTTAGGGTCTTGCATCGGTGAGTAGCTTGGCAGAGCCAGGGCACCTGAAATCAGGCAAGGGAGATGAGGCTTGTGCTGCTACTTTCCTGTCTGATCATGCGATTTGTTTTTTCATAGGTTTGGTCAAAGCCAATGTTGGGATGATTATGCTAACCCATCATTATGTCTTTGTTCATTCGAATAAATAGCAGAGTTGTAATTAGCACATACATTTGAAAGGAGGAGCTGAAAACAGACAGATCTTTATATTTCCTGGTTTAATTGATAAAGTCCCAATAAAAGTTATTATTTTGTTCATCCTCTTTACTATGAAATTTTCTTCCCTGTTTTGATGGATTCATAGAGAGGTCTTTGTGTCTGCTAACTATTATCCTTGGGTAATGAGGACCTCTTTTGATGTTTTCCTTTATAAAGTGTTGGTTGAATGTTGGTCCAATTCTGATGTTAAGAGCAGCATTCAATATTCTAGTCTTACAGTAAGTCTCAGGCATCATGTTCTAAGACATGCTTATTTGTCTCAGGCCAGTGGGGAAGGAGGTAGAATAACTGTGAGGATGTGCATGACTCCTCAAGTCTGACCATGCACCACTGAGGAGATAAAAAATCATCCTAACTTCCCAGAAACTGTACTGCCTCTTGCATATTGCCCTTCAAAGTGGTCTCCTAGGGGACTTTGACACTTCAGTTGGCTGGGTTTTCAAATTTGTCCAACAACTCTGGGATGAATGACTGGCCTCAGCTTGTGTTTATAACTAAACTGATAGTTCCAGGCTGAATTGCCTTTTTTAAGGCCTTTGTTTCTCACAGTGAAGTTTTCTCTAAAATCCTGTGTTTTGAGGGCATTACTCATGTTCACTCATTTAGTGCTCATTTTATAGATGTTAGGCCTCAACCTCAGGGTACTTCAGTGACTTGCTGGGTCATGGCTCTTGAAAGGTGAGCCAGGATTTGAACCCAGTCAATCTAGCTTCAGAAATCATGTTTCAACCCTTTACTGCCAAACTATTTTCCTAAGGAGGTCACTTCCCACCAGTAGGAGCAACACAGAAACGGCTGTAGCAGGCAGGGCTCACTCTGCTTCTGTTTACAACGGCAAAGGCCTACTTACAGAGGTCTATTTATGAAGTGCCATAATTGCCATATCTATAGTGGAACAGTGTCATTGATTTTAGTGGCATTTAGATCACAAGAGCTTATCTGGAACTTTACCCTGAGATTTATGCTCCACATATCCATTATGGCTAATGGGAAATGTGTGCATAAATCTGGAGTGGTGATTGGGAACTACAGCTGGGAGTTGCCCTCAGTGTAGTTTAACAGCCTGCTCTGGACTGGAATGCACACCCTCTCTAACCATCAGATGTCCTCTGGCATCGTTGTTGTGGTGAGGCGTGGAGGTGGGAGAAAAAGTCTAAATACACTTGGCTGGATTTTTCTATGTGTTCTTAGGTAGATTACTTCACTATCTGAACTATCTTCAGTATTCCCAACTGTAAAATGAGTTCAACTAACATTGATTGTTGTTGTTCTTGCTGTTACATGCTATTGAGTTGCAACCAACTCATAGTTGACCCTCCAGTGGGTTTTCAGAGACAGTAAATTGCATAGGAGGAGATTGCTCATCTTTCTTTCACAGAGTAGCTTGTGGATTTGAACCCTTGCATTTGGGTTGGCAGTATAGACCCTGACCACTCGCCTCAGCAATTAACTGCCTTTGAAAATCCACCAGAATATTCACACAATGGAATACTATGCTTCATTGAAAAACAAGGAACTCATGCAAATTATTCAAAATGGGTAACCCTGGAGAATATTATGCTAAGTGAAATATCTCAGTCACAAAAGGACAAATACTGCATGGTGCCACTGTTGTAAAAAAGGACTGACATGGGGTTGGGGGGAGACTGAGAAAGATGGGATAAATAATGTATACTGCATTGAAACAGATGAGGGAGAAAACTGTTTAAACAAGATATGTGATTAGGTATTATTGTCATGACAGGAGTCCAGAATGAAGGCTGCATAGTGGAGTGGGCCCTGGGGGGGAGGGATTGTAAAACAATGAAGGAATTTTTCCTTCACATTTCAAAGAGAAGAGTGTACTGGGGTGGGGGGAGGAGTGGCCAGGGAGAAAAGTGCAACAATGAATGAATGGAAATCCAAAGTCTCTGTAAATTTTCATTGAAATTAACAATTAAAAAAATAAAAAAAAAAAAGAAAAACCCACCAGAGGGTCAGCTATGGGTCAGTTCTGACTCTTCAGTATACAACAACAGCAAACCATTAGACTAATTAATCTATCACATTGTTGTTATGTTGTTAAGTTCTGTCAAGTTGAAAATGACTTATAGTGATCCTATAAATAACAAACCTAAACCCTGTCCTGTTCTGTGCCAGCCTCATCTCTGACACACTTAAGCCCATTGCTATTGTCACTGTGTCAATCCATCTCATTGAGATCTTTCTTTCTTTCACTGCCCCTTCTCTTTTCCAAACATGATATTCCTTTCCATATGTACAATGGCCTTTCTCTGTGGATTGTGACAGTGATCCCACCTAGGACTTATTCCCCAAGGAATAGAGGAGGAGTAGGAGGAGCAGGAGGAGACATCATGTCCATTCAGCAGGTTAGGCTTACCAGGACCCACTCTCTTTGGGCCTTCTCAGTTCTTCCTGGCACAGATCTTCTTGGATTTTTTCCCTTTCCTTTCTGATTTTTTTCTTTCAGCATCTTTGCTAAAGTGTCTCAGCCTGATAAGTCCCAGCTGTCTTCAGTCTGTTTAGACAAAAATTGAGTTTCTACCCAGTTTTTGCACCATCTGTATAAATATGGAATACTCTTCAAATAACAGAATCAACAAAACAAAAAATTGGCTATTTGAAAAGATGAATAGAGTTGACAAATGGTTAGCTAGATTAAAAATGAAAATGAGATAGAGTGCAAGTAACTATAATCAGGAGTGAATATGGAGATCCTCATGCCGATAGTACAGAAATAAAAGGTAAGAGGCTGCTATTCCAAAATCAACTGGAGTAAGATTGTTTAACAGCTCATACTTTGCAAATGACTTGCTTACAGCAAGTGAAGAGGACTTGGAGCACTTACTGAAAATCTATACTGAAAGCTATAGTCTTCAGCATGGATTACACCTCTTTATCAGGAAAACACATTCCTCACAACTGCGTCAATAGGCAGCATTGTGATAAATGGAGACAGGTTGAAGTTGTCAAGGATTTCACTTTGCTTGGATCTGCAGTCAACATCTATAGATGCAGTAGTGAAGAAAACAAAGAACGTACTGTATTGATCAAATTTGCACTCAAGGACTTCTTTAAAGTACAAAGAACAAGGATGTCAGTTTAAAGGCTAGGTGCTCCTTCCCCATGCCATGGTATTTTTGATTGCTTCACATGCATATGAAAGTTAGGCAATGAGGAAGGAAGACTGAAATATTGATGCCCTTCAATTGTGGTTCTGGCAGAGTATCGAGCACACCCAAAGCATCGACTACCAGAAGAGCAAACAAACCTGTCTTGGAGAAAGTGCAGCCAGAATGCTCCTTAGTGCAAAAGACTATTTGGGGCATTTTATAAGGAGATACCAGTCCTTGTAAAAGTAGGGGATCAGAGAAGGGAAGGAAGACCTTCAACAAAATGGATTGACACGATAGTTGCAACATGGGCTTAAGTGCAGCTTGTATTGTGAAGATGGTGCAGAATACAGCAAGAATGCTATCTGTTGAACATAGGGTTGAAGTGAGTCAGAGTCAAAATGATGGCCCATAACAATTATAGAAACATGCTAAAACCAAACTACTACCCCTAAGTTGACTCAGACTCCTCAATCCTTCCACTGGATTTCTGTTGAAACTGAGGTGGACCTAGAGCACTTGCTGTAGAAGGTCAAGAACTGTAGTCTTCAATATGGATTAAAGCTCAACATCAAGAAGACAAAGATTTCCACCACTGGGCCAATTGGTAGCATCATGATAGATGGAGAAGAGATTGGGGTTGTTAGCAATTACAACTTGCTCAGCTCCACAATCTACACTCTTGGCACCAGCAGTCAGGAAATCAAAGGACGAATTATACTGAGAAAATTTGCTGTCAGGGACCTTTCCAGAGTACTGAGAGCAATGATGTCAGTCTAAAGACTAAGATGTACCTGACCAAGGCCATGGTCTTCGCAATTACTTGCTATGTGTGAGAGCTGGACAATGACTAAGGATGACAGAAGAAGAATTGTGTTGTGGTGCTGGAGGAGAGTCTTGAACATACCATGGACTGCCAAGTAAACAAATAGGTCTGTCTCGGAGAGGGTGAAACCAAGTTTCTCCTTGAAGGCTAGGGTTTTGAAGCTCCATTTTGGGCAAATGGCCAGGAGAGATCGGTCTTTGGAGCAGGACATCATTCTTGGAAGTGTGGAGGGTAAGCACAGGAGACAAAGACCCTGGATGAGATGGATTGATACAGTAACTGCGGCAGTAGGAGTAGGTGTGTTGGAGTCAGTGAGACTGACTCAAGACAGGAGAGGCTTCAGAGCTGTAGTATGTGGGGTCGCTATGAGTCACAGATGCTTTGATGGCACATAACAACAGCAACAACAACAACAACAACCTTTATGGAAGATAATTGCCTCGTCTACCTCTCCAAAACTCTCAAGAGCAATGATGTTAGTTTAAAGGTTATAGTGTACCTGATTCAAGTCATACTATTTTCATTTGCTTTCTGAACAACTTGGACAATGACTAAGGAAGACCAAAGAAGAATCTCTCTCTTTGAGTTGTAGTGTTGGAAAAGAGCATTAGATATCCCATGGACTGTCAAAAGAGCAAACAAATCTCTCTTGAAAGAAGTACAACCAGAGTGCTCCTTAGAGACAAGGATGGCGAAATTTCATCTCAATTATTTTGAGCATGTTTTCAGAAGGAACCAGTCCTGGTGGGAAAGCTAGAGGGTCCATGAAATAGAGGTAGACTTTTAATGAGACAGACTGACATAGTGACTACCACAATGAGCTTGAGCGTGACTGAGATCATGGGGATGGTGCAGGATAGGACAAAGATCAGGTCTATTTCATAGGGTTGCTGTGAGTTGTAGCCAACTCAACAGGAGCTCAAAACAACATTGCTCCATCTTTCTCCTGTGGTATAGCTGGTAGATCTGAGCTGCTGACCTTTGATCCTGAAGGTAACTTACTACACCATCAAGGCACACTTGATAGTCTATAGAAAGCGGACAAATCTCTAGAGCCATACAAATATATAAACGCATTCAAGAAGAGAAAAAAAATTGGAAAAGCTGTAAAAAGTGAAGATTTTAATCAGCAATCAGTACCTTCAATAAAGAAAAGCTCAAGATCAGACAAATTCACTAGTGAATCCTATCAAATATTTTTTTAAGCACCTTGAAGGAAAATGTGAATCCCAGAACACTTGATTGTGCTCATGTGAAACCTATATGTGAGCCAGGAAGCAGTCCTCTGAACAGAGAAGAGAAACACTGCCTGGTTCAAAATTAAGAAAGAAGTGTGTCAGAGATGCATCCTGTCTCCATATCTTTTCAATATGTATGCAGAACAGATCACATGGGAAGCAGGACTTTCTGAGGAGGAATGTAACATCAAGACTTGAGGAAGACTCATCAACAACCTATAATATGTAGGTGACACAACCTTGCTTGCTGAAACTGAAGAATACCTGAAGCACTTGCTGCTGAAGGTCAAGGACTGTAGTCCTCTATATAGGTTGAAACTCAACATTAAGAAGACAAAGATTCTCACCACTGGGCCAGTTGGCAGCACCATGATAGATGGAGAAGAGATTGATGTTGTTAATTATAGCTTGCTCAGCTCCACAATCAATCTTTAACACCGGCTGCCAGGAAATCAAAAGAGGAATTGTACTGGAAAAATCTGTTTTCAGGGACCTCTCCAGAGTGCTGAAAAACAATGTCAGTCTAGGTACTAAAGTGCACCTAACCTAGGCCATGGTCTTTGCAATTGCTTGTTATATTTCAGAGTACTGGACAATGACTAAAGATGACAGAAGAAGAATCGATGCCTTCAAGTTGTAGTGCTGGAGAAGAGTCTTGAACACACCATAGACTGCCAAGCAAAAAAATATGTCTATCTTGGAGAGGGTGAAACCAACTTTCTCCTTGGAGGCTAGTGTTTTGAAGCTCCATCTCACATACTTTGAGCACATGGCCAGGAGGGTCTGATTCCTGGAGAAGGACATCATGCAGAGAGACAATGCAAGAGAGGAAGGCCCCGGATGAAATGTATTGATGCAATAAGTAGATTAGTGGGGGTTGGTGTGTCAGATTTAGTGAGACTGGCTCAGGCTAGAGAAGGGTTCGGAGCTGCTGTACATAGGGTGGTGGGAATGTAAAATTGTGCAACCACTATGGAAGGCAATATGGTGCTTTTTAAAAAAGCTGCAAATGCTTTTATTATCTTATGGTTTCTTTGGGTCAAGAATGCAAGAACAGCTTAGCTGAGTTCATCTGAAATTCCTCTTCTTGTTTATAAGTGCTATTGAATTGAGTATGACTCATAGCGACCCATGATTAACAGACATGAACCCTGTCCTATCCTGTGCCATCCTCATCATCTCTGACACACTAGAGCCCATTGCTAAAGTCACTGTGTCAATCCATCAATCTCATTAGGAAATTTCCTTTCTTTCACTGACCCTCCATCTTTCCAAGCATGATGTCCCTTTCCAAGGAATAGCCTTTCTTAGCTACATGTATAAAGTATGAGAGACAAAGCTTCACCATCTTTGTCTCCAAGGAACACTCTGGTTATATGTACTTTTTCCAAGATGTAGTTGTTCTGTAGACAGTCCATGGGATATTCAATACTCTTCTCCAATACCACAACTCAAAGCCATCCATTCTTCTATTATCCTTATTTATTGTCCAGCTCTCAGAAGCCACATTTTGTTTACCTATTTTTCTGTACCGTACCTGTTTTGATTACTGCCACCTTGGAGAAAATTCTGAAATTGGAAAGGGTAAGTCCTCTTTTTTCTTTTTCAAGATTGTTTATGTGATTCAAGACCCTTTACAAATCCATATGAATTTGAAGATAACTTATCCTTATTTTTGTAAAAAGGCTAATGGAATTTTGATGTAGAATGCACTGACTATTTATAGCCTGTTTTGGATAGTAAAGGTATCTTAACACTACGAAGACTTCAATCTATTAACTGCCTGACTTCCCATTTATTTAGGTGATATTAATTTATACTTTTAGATGGTACTGTAAATAGAATTGTTTTCAGATTGTTCATTGCACAATTTATGTGTGTGTAGATATTATATCCTGGAAACTTTTGTAATTCATTTATTAGTTTTATTGTTAATTGTTGGAATTTTCTTTATATAGGATCTTATTATCTGTAAATATTTTTTGCTCCTTTTAAGAATTTGAGTATCTTTTCTTTTTCTTTCTTACCTAAATGAATAATTTCTGTTCTAAGGATCTGCAAAAGGATCTGGATTTCATGTGATGAGGATGTTAAAGATATCCTAAGTGTCCAACTTTTGTTAAAGTTTAGAAAGTAAAGGTGATGATGGCTGTGCAATGTTGAATATAACTATTGCACTGAATTGTTCACTGAAGATTATTACAATTAAAATGTCTAGGTTTTTAAAAAGTTGATGTTATATTTATCTTAATAAGTTTTTTAAAACCCCAAACTGTTCACCAAACTTCCAAAAGACTATGGAATGAGGTGCAAAGCCAAGCAAGCAGGAGGATCTTCAAGATGAATTCCATCCAAAATTACATCATCCCTTCTTCAGGAACAGCTTCCTGGGGACTGTTGGCCTCTATCTTGGTGGGTCTCTATTTTGCCATCATTACTGCTTTAGAGATTGCACTGCTTTTTTAATATCTAAATTATCTCAGACTGAGAAAACCTGTAGGTGTGCATCCTGATCCCAATTTGGAAGGCCTGTGAAGCACAGAGTAGAGCTAGGCTATACAATGACAGATGAAAATTGTTGTTGTTGTTATGTACCATTGAGTCATTTGTGACTCATAGTGACCCTATGTACAACAGCCCTAAACCCTGCTCTATCCTATGCCAAACGCATTGCCTCTGACACACTCATCCCAATTACCCCAGTCACTGAATCAATCCACCTCATAGAGGGTCTTCCCCTCCTGCACTGTCCCTCTACTCTACCGAGCATGATGTCCCTCTCCAAAGACCTGTTTATCCTTACAACATGTCCAAAGTATGTCAGACGAAGCCCCAGAATCCTTGCCTCCAAGGAGTAGCCTGGTTTAACCCTCTCTAGGATGAATCTGTTTGTTTTCTTGGCAGTCCATGGTACATTCAATACTCTTATCCAGTACCACAGCTCAAAGGTGTCAATTCTCCTTCTATCCTCCCTAGCCATTGCCCAACTTTCTGATGCATAACAAGTGATTGCAAAAACCATGGCCTGTATCAGGCACACCTTAGTCTCCAGAGAGACACCATTGCTCTTGAGTACTTTAGAGAGGTCCCTAAGAGCAGACTTTCCCATCGCAATACGTTTTTTTTTTTTTTTATTTCCTGGCTGCTGGTGCCAAGAGTGTTGACCATGGAGCCGAGCAAACTGAAGCTGTGAACAATCTCAATCTCTTCGCCATCCATCCTGATGCTACCGATTGGTCCAAACAGATGAAAATTAGAAGAAAAAAAATTTCTTCTATTCACATACTCCTTTGTATTCATTCTTGAAGTTTTTACTGATTCTAACACTATTTTAAATGTTATGACAAAGGTGAGGTAGTCCTCTCTTGGTTACATAAAAATTTGGTGTTAACTCTGTTCTTAGCAAGTTGTCCTAGCTCACTCAATTGTCTTGGTATAAATTTGCCCTTAAATATTGAGTCTTTGTTTATTTATTTGTGCTTTGAGCACTTTTGTAGGAGCCTTGGTGAGTCAGTGGTTAAAGCAGTAGGCTGATAACAAAACAAAAAAAAAATAAAAAAATTGGTAGTTTGAATCCACTAGCTTCTCTGCCTGAGAAAGATGAAGGTCTACTCTTGTCAAGATCTAGTCTCAGAATCCCTATGAGTCACTTCTAGGTCTCCAAGGCTGCCTGTGCTGGAATCACCTGGGGGACAGTGATCGTGGCTGGCTTGTTTATTCATTTCTGTACAGCCACCATCCTGTCTAGATCTGTGCTGTGCTTTTGCATCAGCTCTATCGGTACTTCTGCATGGCCATGAAAGGTTATGAAACTGACTGGGAATGAGAAAGCAGAAGTCATGGCCCTATTTGCTGGGCACTCACTGCTACTCCATAAAGGTATATTTGTGCTTCTGGCAGCTGTCCCAAGCTCATGAAGTTCTGATCCATTTGTGAGATAGGGTGCCTATAAAATGGATCATCCACATTCTGAGACACTTGAGTGAAGGATACACCATTAATGAATAAAATGCACAGTGGCTGTAATAAAGATTTCTGCTTGATCTCAAACTTTAATCTCTCTGTCATGTCAGGTGGAAAGACAAAGGAAGACTTTGTGAAAAGAGAAGTCCTAGGCTGTGCTCAATGGAGGACATGACTTGAATATCAGAATACAAATTCCCAGGAAGTAATCTCAGGAAGGGGTAGTTTGATCAGTCATCAACTGTCTACTTCCCTATTTTTCCAAGGAATAAGATTCTTCAAAGTTGATAACTTTACATTTGGACAGAGGTGAGCACTTTCTTCCTGTGTATGGGCTGGGAAGGAGTATTCCCTCTGTTTCCTGCTTCCCCTGCAGGAATCGAGCTTCAACTCACATACTTTGGGCCCTGAGCCCATCCACACCAGCCTCTACCTGACTCTTCTGGAGACAGATATTTCTAGACTGTAAAGTTGGAAAGAGGCATTTCTAGGCCAATGGCAATATTTGGAAGCTTCAGGATGTGTGAACCAGATTTGGTGACACTGTCAGAGAAGATGACACAAAAATGACTATTAATTTTTGTGCCCCTTTTTCCAGCAGAGATTTAGCATTTCTTATAAAAACATCCCTGTTGTTATAACAACCAGAATTTTCTTTGTAAGTTCAGCTAAGGTGCATCTGACTCAGGCCATGATCTTTCTGATTACTTGCTGTGCATCTGAGAGCTGGACGATGAATAAGATGACAGATGAAGAATTGATGCCTTTGAGCTGAGGTTTTGGAGAAGAGCACTGAACAACCCATGGATGACCAAGAGAACAAAGAGATATGTATGGGAGTGTATGCAGCCTGAGTGCTCTTTAAAGGAAAGAATGATGAGGCTTTATTTTGCCTCAATGCTTTGAGTATGTTGCCAAGAGGGGCTATTCCCAGGAGAAGGACATGATCCTGGGAAGGGTGGAGGGTCGGGGAAGGAGAGAAAGACCCTTAACTAGATGGATTATTATGGTGACTGCAGCAGTGGCCTCTTGTGTGCCAGGTAGTGTGAAGATGGTGCAGGATAGAACAGGTTCAGATCTTTTGTTCATGAAGACAATATGAGTCATACTCAACTTGACGGCACCTAACAATAAAAACAAGTTCAGCTTACATTGATCAATCACAATACATGTGTTGTTGTTATTGTTAAGTGCCATTGAGTCGTAGGCGACTCATAGTGACCCTATGAACGAAAGTCCTGGACCCTTGCGTGCGTGACTTTCATCCTTTCTCCAGGCTCATAGGATTTCCAGAGGCAAGCTGTTTATGGAAGTGGATGCCACTCTTGCTTCCAAGCTTGTTTCAACTGGGGAGCGCCACCAAACACTGTCCACCATGAGTAACCATTATAACATTGGACACATCAGTGTCACAGTGTTCAGCTTCACAGTGACCACAAGTTACCTCTGTACAACAAGTGAACACACCAGGGCTATATGACCTAGAAGACTGTTTGAATAAAAACAATGAAAAACAGGCCTTAGGGTCGCAGATTAGAGTCACCCACCTGTGGCTTGGTAGCATTACTTTCGGTCTACTAAGCCAACTGGTCTCTCTCTGTGTTGTTAAGTGCCGTTGAGTCGTAGGCGACTCATAGCAACCCTATGAATGAAAGTCCTCAACACTTGCGTGCATGACTTTCATCCTTTCTCCACATTCATAGGGTTTCCAGAGGCAAGCTATTTATAGAAGTGGATGCCACTCCTGCTTCCAAGCTATCAATACACATATAAGACTAAAATTTTACACTAACTTCTATTTTGAACCTTATAATACCTTAAAGAGCAATGATGCTACCTTAAAGACTAAAGTGCACCTGATTCAAGCCATGATCTTTTAATTATTTTCTATGCATGTAAAAATTGAATGATGAACAAAAATGATGGAACAAGAATTGATGCCTTTGAGTTGTAGTGTTGTAGATTAAACAATTACGTTTTGGAGAAAGTACATCCAGGGCATTCCTTGGAGGCTGAGATGGCAAAACTTTTACTCACATACTTTGGGCATGTTAGGAGAGGCCAGTCCTTAGAAAAGGACATCATGCTCGGAAAGGTGGGCAATCAGTGAAAGAGAGGAAGATTCTCAATGAGACAGATTGACATGATGACTATAACAATGGGTTCAAGTGTGTGAGAGTTGGTGGGGATGGCACAGGATAAGTCAGGGTTAATATCTCTTGTTCATAGAGGCTCTATGAATCGAGATACCTGACTTGACTTGATGGCACCTAACAACAACAATAACAACAACAACAACAATGTGCTCTGATCAGAGTTGCCTTCATTCTCTGGTCCCAATGACTCTGAATCACACGATCTCATCTGCATGTGCTATAAGCATACATGTTATACTGTTTTCAGTCTCTGATTTTATCAAATTTTCTGGAGTTGTAGCTACAATATTATGATAATTAGTATTTATGAATCATTTATTAATCTTTTTTTTGAGAATTAAATAAAGGAAAAAGAAGGAATATCAGAGACTTCTGTTCAGTTACCGATAATGTTGTCATTAATAAGGTTGTAATTCAAGGTAGAAAGACTTTACAAAACTATTTGTAAAGAGTATTTATATAATGTAAGAAATATACATTTAAGCAATTTGTAACTGTATCATCTAATATTATTAAAATAGATAGGTGTTGTATTGTTGTGTACCATAGAGTTGGTGCTGACTCATAGCTGTCCCTCAAGCAAGTTTCCAGAAGCAATTAATTGCGCAGGAGGAGATTGCCCAACCTTCTTCCATGGAGCAGCTAGTAGCCTTGAACGCCTTCGGGATTGCAGTGCAGCTAAGCATTCCTACTTATTTAACAGGAACCCTGGCACCACACTGAGCTGGGACTCAGCAGATTATCAAAGGACCAGTGGTATGAATGGGCTTGCTGCTCCTCAGGGAGATGGTGAGGCCTGGTGCTCCTGTCCACTGTACAGAGATCACAGCCTGCAGTTCTAGGCGATAGCTCCACTCTGCCCTGCATAGCCACCATGAGTTGACTTCAACTAATGATTCTGTGTGGTCTGGTGAGGAGGTGAGGGACTAGGGGAGGGAAAACCTGACATCAGGACTTCCTACACTGAGTGACCCTCACCCTGGTGAGGCCACTGTGCCCTATTCTGCAGCGGGCATTTCCTAAATTCAGTGTCTTTCTGGTCTTCCTGCCAAGTATTCCCTTGGGAGAGCACTCTGCGGTTTCCCAAATTTATGGAGATGTGTCAAAGCCCTGTCATCTCCAAGCCAATAAAAAGAAAATTAATAGTCTACATAAAAGTGACTAAATAACCCTCCTTTCTGTTGGCTCCATTCAAGTTAGCTTCAGGGATGGAGTATTATGACCAAACCTGCTCTATCAAAAGCATATTTACAGTGGAGTCTTGGGCCCTTCAGGTGATTGAGACAAAGCCACCATTTCTCTGGGCCTTTGAGTAGTGAGAAAGGGGCAGGAAGAAGAGCAGTTTGACCTGGGCAAGTGCCTGTCCCAAGAAAGTTGGATCCAAGAGCTCTAGGCAGCTCTGAAGCTCTCAGAGTTGCCCAAACCCTCTCAGCAGTGCCAAACCCAGCTGATGGTGGTATCACTGTATTTCAGTGGGGAAATAAACATCTTTGAAAGTGCTCTTCCTGCTGTCGAGGTAAGAAAAAGACACTGAAGAAAATTTACCAAAGGGACTGGCATTTTTCAGAATAAGGGAAGCCAGTCTTTGCAGAGCTAAAATCCTAAGCAGAAGTCAAATATGGAATTTAAACATGAGGGAGAGGGTCTGACAGAGCTGCCAGCTCAAGATTAGAGCGGATACTAGGGCACAAATGTGCCTATGTTTGGGAAGTACATTTGATCCAATCACTGTAAAAGCCCTGCATTTCCTCCCCTGTCTTCTCTGTTCCTCCTAAAGTGGCCAAAATGAGTCTGACATGGGTGGTCTGTAATCTGGGAAAATTGCCTGCCTGCCTACTTGTTTGTAACAGCTGTGATTTGGACCATATACATACCTAAGATTTTTTGTATTGAGTGATGTGTGAGTCAAATCTTTTTAAGTGCGCTGGAGAAGTTTGTTACAGAGCTGTTATAGATTTTTTTTTTTTAGAGCTGTTATAGATTGATGTTGTAATCCATAAAACTCACTGCCACAGAGCCAATTCTGACTCATAGAGACCCTAAAGAACAAAGCAGAATTGCTCCATAGATCTACCAAGTTCATGATCTTTCTGGAAGCAGACTCCGTCATCTTTCTCCTGAGGGCTGTCTGGAGACTTTCAGTTAGCTGTTGAGTTCTTTAATCACTGTGCGATCAGGACTTCCATTGGAGTTAATAGTAATAGGTGATATTGACTGAGTGATTGCTGTATCTTCTGGAAAGGGACAGACATCTTTGTCAATGAAACACCAAGACAAAGGAGGAGACATATAGAAGAAGGAGGAGGAGTGGTGTCACAGAGGAAACAATTGTCAAACCTTAGCCAAACACAAAGCCAGTGAGTGTGTCTATGTAGTCAGCCCTATAGCAGGTAGCTCTGCAGAGTGGGAGCAGGTCCAAGAAAGCCAGGTGTGTTCTTTTTTTAACGTGTTTTTAAAATTTTCATGTTGTTGTTGTTCTTATGTGCTTCAAGTTGCCTGTGACTCATAGCAACCCTATTACAACAGCTTTAAATCCTAACCTCTCTTGACTCAGTCTCAATGACTCTGACACACCTACATCTAGGGCCCCAGTTTCTGTATCAATCCATCTCATCCGGGATCTTCCTCTCCTGTGCTGCCCCATCCACTCTTCTAAACATGGTATACTTCTCCAAGGACCAGTCCCTCATGGTCACGTGCCCAAAGTATGTGAGATGGACCTTCAAAATCTTAGCCTCCAAGAAGGAATTTGGTTTCACTCTCTCCAAGACAGATGTTTGTTTTCTTGGTGGTTTATAGTATGTTCAACACTCTTCTCCAGCACCAAAACTCAAAGGTATCAGTTCTTCTTCCGTCATCCTTAGTCATTTTCCAGCTCTCTGATGCATAGCATGTGATTGCGAAGACCATGGCCTGAGTCAGGTGCACTTTAGTCTTCAGACTGACATCGTTACTTCTCAGTACTCTGCAGAGGTCACTGAAAAGCAGATTTTTCCCAGTGCAATTCATCTTTTGATTTCCTGACTGCTGGTGCTAAGAGTGTTGATTGTGGAGCCCAGCAAGCTGTAATTGTTAACAACCTCTAGCTCTACCTCTATCATGGGCCTGCCCATTGGATCATTTATATACATTGTGTTTCTTTCACATACAATATATTATATATAATCTTTTGTATTTTGCATTTGTGGTTCTGTTTCATTAATTCACATTGTGTATTAGATAATCTTGCATCTACATTGTGCTCTATTCATGTACATTGTGTTTATACAATCATTTCTGTATTTTTTCTTATAGAGCATGGCTAGAGCAGGGCTGCTGAGGCACATTGGGGGAAGAGAGGGAAGACATAGTCCTTGAGTATAGAACGCTCATCCAGTGAGGCAGGAGAGGAGTGTCCTCTCTGTGTGTGCCAGTCATAGAAGATTCAGGAGGCAAGAGGGGCCTCACTGGTATAGATGAGGAAGCTTCTGGGAGGAGCGTGGTACTGGGCAGGAAACTCCTGCAATGAGTGCTATGTGAGCACACAGGACAGGTGGAAGTGACCCGTCCAGCCTCGTTCTCAGGTTGTTTCTCCTACGGCAGGAACCATGTGTTCCATCTCTCAGATGCCAGCTTGACTCCTGACTCGATGCCTCTCAGACACAGCCACTGGCTTTGTTCTCCAGGAAATGTTGCTTTTCTCCCTTGCTGACAGACTCAGCCCTTTGGTTTTTTGCTTCATAGAGAACAAGGCTGAGTGGTCCCTTACTTGGTGTGAGGCTGACTCTGTTACAAAACAGAGCACTGTCTTTGGTGTGACCTGTCACATTCCTTCTAACCTCTTATGCTTCCTTTTCTGTTCAGTCCTTAGGACATGGTCTCCCAAAGCCAGCTTATTTCACTCTTGAGGTTTAGGAAAAGGAAAGAACTTTTTCAAAGTTTATGGCAGGGATGGGATTCAAACCTAGAGCTCCAGCCTTTTCCACCTGGGCCAGGCTGTGAGATGCTTTCTAAACTAACTGTAGTCATTTTTCTGTATGTACATCATTCATTTCCCTCCCAATTGTTTGGTGTTATTTGGGTTTATTGTTGCATTTAGGTCCTGAGAGATGATTACATTCCATGAGACAGAGTGATTGATTGACCTTTTGAAATGTCAGTAGCCACTTCTAGGCTCCAGGGGATTTTGTGGGCTTCATCATCTGCTGCCTCCTGGGCCATGTGAACAAACCTCTTCTATAATTGGCAATCTATTAGTGAAAGGGGAGCTTCAAGCAGGCCATGGAGCTTGGCAACAGCTAATGGGCAGGGTCCTGGAGGAATTGGAGTATAAAATCATCCCTATCATTTAAATAAGCCATACTGTAGGATTGGGTTAGGAATTGATGTATGTGGCTGTGGGGAAGAGGGGAAACCTGGATGCTACTATATGAGTCAGCAGATGGCCCCATGTGTCGGACGAGGTAGGAGCTAATTCATTCTGGTGACACACTGCTGAAGATTAGTTAGACTTGACTCACCCAGATCTTGTACTTACCAGGAACATTGGTCTCCTGCTAAAGGGGATAGAGGTATTGCAATGTTAAAGAGCATCTTTCTTTGCTCTACCCCACCTCTTCCTTGGGTAGTTAGAGACCACCAGCCTCATCTTTGCTGACCTTTCTCACACAGATGGAGGAGCCAGGCTTCCCAGGTGTGTGCATTGGTCTCTCAAAGCCACATGGAGGCACACTTGGTGCCAGAGAATCATGGAAGTTGCTGTGGAATGAAGGATGTGTGTGTGTGTGTGTGGGATGCTCTTTATAACACTTTAGTGTCATTCAAAGTCATGGATTAAATTGTGTTGCCCAAAAATAGTGACAATTTGACTGGGTCATGACCCTCAGAATTAAGTAATTATCCTACCCTCTAAAATGATAGCATCAGGAGAGGAGGAAGACTCATCAACAGCTGCATTGTGCATATGACACAAACTTGCTTGTTAAGAATAAGGAGAACTTGCCTTCAATTGAGATGGATTACATCTTAGTCAAGGGGAAAAAAAATTTACCACTGGGCCAATAGGCAACATTGTGATAGATGGAGAAAAGATTGAAATTGTCAACACCTTTATCTTACTTGGATGAACAATCAACATCCTTGGTACCAGCAGTAAAAAAAAACCAACCAAACAAACAAAAAACCAAAAAAGAAATAAAAAGACTATTGTGTTAAGTGTGCTGTCAGGGACCTCTTAAAAGTACTAAGGAGAAATGATGTCAGTTTGAATACTAAAGTGTACCTGATTCAAACTAATTATTTTCAATCACTAGCTATGCATCTGAGAGCTGGATAATGAATAGCAATGACAGAAGAAGAATCAATGCCTTTGAGTTGTGCTATTGGAGAAGAGGACTGCATATCACATGAACTTCCAAAAGAAAAACAGATATGTGTTGAAGAAGGTGCAGCCAGAGTGTTCCTCAGAAGCAAGAATGGTGAAGCTTTGTGTCACATACTTCGGGAATTTTGCTAGAAGGGGCTATTCTTTGGAATAGGACATCATGCTAGAAAATGTGGAAGGTCAGTGAAAGAGAGGGAGACCCTCAACGAGATGGATTGACACTGACTGCAGCAGTAGGATTAAGTGTGTCAGAGGATAGCACAGGATAGGACAGGGTTCATATCTGTTGTTCTTAGGATCACTCTGAGTCATCCTTGACTTAAGGACATATAACAACAACAACAACAAGAATAACAACAATGGTGCTAATTAAACAGGATTAGAAGCAGTAATATAATGGTGTAATAATTCCCAATGTTGAGATCTGAGATGTGACCCACCAATCATCTCTAATGAGTTCAGAGTTGATGTTGTTATGTGCCATCGAGTTTCTTGCAACTCATAGCAACCCTATATACAGCAGCTCTGAACTCTGCTCTATCCTGAGTCAATCTAATTGTCTCTGGCACACCTACCCCCATTACCCCAATCACTGAGTCAATCCATCTCATAGAGGGTCTTCCTCTTGTGCTGTCCCTCCACCCTCCCAAGCATGATGTTCCTCTCCAAGGACTAGTCTCTCCTTGCAATATGCCTGAAGTATGTCAGCTGACGCTTCAAAATATTTGCCTCCAAGGAGCAGCCTAGATTCACTCTCTTCAGGGCAAACCTGTTTGTTCTCCTAGCAGTCCTTGATATATTCAATACTCTAGCACCATAGCTCAAAGTCATCAACTCTTCTTCTGTCATCCTTAGTCATTGTCCAATTCTCTGTACAATAGTAAGTAATTGTGAAGACCATGGACTGGATCAGGCACACCTTAGTCTCCAGACTGACATTGTTGCTCTTCAGTACTCTGGAAAGGTTCTTGACAGCAGACTTCACAATGAAATTTATTTATTTCCTGGCTGCTAGTACTGAGAGTGTTGATTAAGTCATAGACCTGATCTGACACAAGAAGAGCCTACATTACACATTACAAGGGAAAAAAATAGCAATTGGAGGAGGAGAAATTTTAGTTCAACCCAGAAATAAAAGCAAGGAGTAAAGCACATCCTTTGGGTCTTGATTCCTGCACTGGGAAACTTCTAGAACCAGGAGACAGAGAGATAAAGACTTTCTTTAGAACTGGCATCTTGAATTCAGGGTTCTAACATCTAGTTCTTGGAAAAAGACAACATGCTTGTTTAAGTAGTTGTTACTATGCACTGTCAAGTTGGAAATGATGCATAGCTGACGCTCCAGTAAATTTTCAGAGGCTATCAATTCCATCAGAGAAGATTGCTTATCTTTTCGCCACTGAGTGGCTGGTCAATTCGAACCACCTGCCTTTAGACTGGCAGTGCAACTCCTTTCTACTTGGCCACCAGAGCTCCCTTGGTTAAATAGAGGGTCCACAAGAAGAAGAAAAGATGAATTGCATTAGGTAAATCTGCTGTCAGGGACCTTTCCAGAGTACTGAGAAGCAATGATGTTAGTCTAGAGACTAAGGTGTACCTGATCCAGTCCACGGTCTTCACAATTACTGTGTATCAGAGAGCTAGACAATGACTAGTGGTGATAGAGTAAGAATCTATGCCTTTGAGTTGCAGTGCTGGAGAGGAGTAATAAACACAACATTGACTGCCAAGAAAACACACAGATCTGTCCTAGAGAGGGTGAAAATCAGGCTGCTTATTGGAGGCAAGAGTTTTGAAGTTCTGTTTCACATACTTCGGGCATGTGGCCAGGAGGGAACAGTCCTTGGAGAAGGACAAGAGGGTGGAGAGACAGGGCAAGAAAGGAAGGCCCTGGATGAGATGGATTGACATACTAACTGAGGCTATGGTAGCGGGTGTGCCAGAGACGGTGAGATTGGTTCAGGATAGGACAGGGCTTAGAGCTATTGTGCAAAGGGTTGCTATGATCGCAGTTGACTCAATGGCACATAACAACAACAACAACAACAACAACAACAACATAATTTATACAGCAAATGCTGAATATAATGTCCTTGTAGTTGTCAGAGAGCTCTGTAAAGTAACATTTATGAAGTTGCCCAGCATAAAAGATGATCAAGATTGTCAATGATAATTACAAGCCTTAGGAGAAGCTTAAACACCTTCAGATTCATCTATTATTAAATAAAAGTGTATTTTATTTTATTCTTTTACCTGTTGGTCATTTTAATATTACAACTCTAGTTGTTTTTTTAGATGTTTTTCAGTTGGTTCCAATGCATAGTGCATCTGTGAAGAACAGCCTGAAACATTGTCTAGTCTTGAACCTTCTTGATAATGATTTCTATTTGAGTCTTTTGTAACAGCCATCATGTCAATCTGTCTTCCTGAGAATCTTGTTCTTTTTCATGGGCCCTGCAGTTTGCCAGTGGGATAGACTCAAGGTCATATTTTGGATTTATTCTCATACTCTTCAGCCTCTATTTGAACTTGCACATGAGTAATTGATGATCTCTTCTACAGACCTGGACTGGTTTTACTTCTGATATTGAGCTTCTACAATGATTCCTTTCACAGATTCCACCAATCTGATTCCTATGTAATCCATCAGGTGAGGTCCATGTGTAAGGTTGTACTCAACTTGATGGCACCTAGTAACTAACAACCTAACAGTTACTTTTCCAAGCATGACACCCTTCTTAAGTGACTAGTTCTACTTAATTATTGAGGAGTAAAGATGTCATTTTGAGGACTAAGGTGCATCTGATTCAGGCCATAGGCTTTCTGATTACTTGCTCTGCATCTGAGAGCTGGACAATGAATATGGATGACAGAAAAATAATGACACCTTTGGACTGCAGTATTGGAGAAGAGCCCGTGGATGGCCAAAAGAATAAACAGATGTGCCTTGGAGAGGGTGCAGCCAGAGTACTCTTTGGAGGCAAGAATGATGAGGCTTCACCTCACGTACTTTGGGCATGTTGCTAGGAGGGGCTATTCCTTGGAGAAGGACATGATGCTGGGAAGGGTGGAGGGTCAGCAAAGGAAAAGAAGACCCTCAACCAGGTGGACTGACACGGTGACTGCTGCAATGGGTTCTTGTGTGTCAGAAGTGTGAGGAAGGTGCAGGATAGAACAGGGTTCAGCTCTTTTGTTCATAGGATTGCTATGAGTTATACACGACTCAACAGCACCTAAGAACAACCACCCTCTCAATACCTTGTCCAAAGTAAGCGAGATGACAATTATATAACCACTATACACGTTAGCTAATTTTATTGAGTAATGTGATATTATAAATTAATTTTCTAATATTGATGATCATAGTGATACACATAAGCATAATGAAAATGTTAATATTTTAAATTAATATTTAGTTTTGTGAGTGCTCATTAGAAACTGGAATTTGTATGCTAAATACTTTGTCTTATATAATCATTCCCCAAACTTTCTTAAGTAAGTACTATCCTCTTTTGTCAAGTAGGGTTTAGAGACACTAAGTAATGTGTCAATGACCACACAGATATTGTGCTTTTCTACCTGTGTATTCCAATATTATTGGATAAATATACTATTGACAGACATTGTGAGAGATTCATCTCATCTTTCAGTCTAATTAATAAAGTAGTTATATACAGGGAGAAAAGAAATAGGGATTTGAAGTACCATGGTATAGTAATGACCTAAACAGTTGAGAATTGTCAGAGTCACTTAATGTCTCTGTGTGTGTGTGTGTGTGTGTGTGTGTGAGAGAGAGAGAGAGAGAGAGAGAGAGAGAAAGCGAGAGAGGAGAATGGAGAGAGAGGATAAAGAGTAAGAGGAGAGAGAGGAGAGAAGAGAGAGGAGAGAGAGAATAAGAGGAGAGAGAGAGAGATTAAGAGGGGGGGGAGAAAAGAAGGAGGAGAGAGAGAGTAAGAGGAGAGACAGAAGAAAGAGAGGAGAGAGAAAGGAGAGTGAGAGGAGAGAGGAGAGAGAGAGGAGACAGAGAGACAGAGAGGAGACAGAGAGACAGAGAGGAGAGAGAGGAGCAAGGAGAAAGAGGAGTGAGAGGGGAGAGGAGCAAGAGAGAGAGAGAGAGGAGAGAGAGAATGAATATGAATAATTTGGAAGCTTTTCTGTTGGAGGAACAGCTTGACTTGGAACATAAAGGGTTATCATTCGAGATGGTGATATGAATTAAGACTTCACCCGTTTAGAGCAAGGGATGGTTAAATACGTCAGCCTAGACAGGCTTTAGGTTTCTGTAGATACCACTCCTCACATATTTGACTTGGGGGGTTGTCTCTGGAGAAAGATTGGTTGGTTGATGAACTTACCCTCAGACAGGTTTTATAAAGTTCAGAGGGAAGCCACACTTCTCATTCTTGCTTGGTTGACAGGATGACATGGACCATAGCATGGAGGGAAGCAGGAAGCCTAGTGTTGGCCAGGGAAGGATAGAGATGTTACTAGCCAAAATCAGATATCAAGCAAATTCAAACAAATTGGTTATGGGACACAGGTCGGGTATTCTCCTTCACCATGCAGACAGAATTTTTGGCTTGATTTGCTTGTGCTCATTCAGGGCCTTTTTGGTGCCCTCTGCATGGTTTCATTGAGCTCAGGTGACCCTGTTTCACTTGTGCCTCTGGCAGCGTTAACCCTTTGCTTCCTCTCCACCTCCTGACTTTCCCTTATCTTGGTGTCCCCTCTGTTATGTGCTGGAGGAGCCCAGGCCACAGCTATGTCAGGACAAAGAGCTCTTCTCTGCAGGCCTCATTTAAGACAGCCTGACCACAGTGCCCTGTTATAAGCAGGAGCTATCCACACTTGGAAACTGTTCCCAACCCGGTGCTTTGTCTCCAGAGACATTCTTCCTGTATTATTTTCCAATGTAAGGCTCTAAGGAGCCTGAATTGCAGCCTGCATTGGCTGTGTGCCCCTAGCACCAGGGGCTCTGCTGGAGCTCAAGCAGCTTTTTTTTTTTCTCTCTCTTTTTTTTTCTCAGCCCTGTGGTCCTCTTCTCTCTTTGGGCTCTTTCTCTCTTGAACTTCCCTCTACTCTAGGTCTGCTGCATAAGTACCCACAACTGTTTTCTGGTCTTCATTTTCTGCCTGGGATCCTACAGGCCTACTTGTTTTATTTCTGCACCAGGTTGAGCCCAGGCTTTCTGCAGGAGCTTCCCTACGTCCTTTTACAATGTCTTCATCTCCTTCCTAGAAATTTCCCATGTACGGAATTTCCTTCTCTCCTGGTCGTACCCTTTCTTTGACCAGCCTACACTGCAGTCATTTCCATGTCTTGTCTCATGTCCTAAATGAATTTCTGAGAAGAATGGTCGGCTGAGCCTCCTGCAACAATAATCAGGGGCCCAGATGTGCACGTCTATTTGGCAGAGCTGGTCCTGGTGCATAATTTCAGCTCTCATAGAAGTGATGCATCTGGAAAAGACAGGCAGAGCCCTGGGAAGCTGTGACTGAGTGTGACCCTGGCTTTGTACATGCCTTCTCCTCCATGGTCTCTCAGAGCTGATGTCTATGCGGGAGCCCCTTTATAGTGATCTAATTGGAATGGTAACGGATGTAGCATTCTGCCACAGCTCACATTGAGATTGGAATTTGCAGAGACGCAGAGACAAATTACCTCTGAATTTTTGTGCAGCCATAAAAGCTTTTACCGTATAGTAATTTTCCATTTCTGCTGCAGGCGTATTTGCATATTGCTTAACAATTTATCCCCTGTCATTTGTCAGATATTATCCATCTCCTGTTAATAAGCTAAGACAGGTCATATTAAGACTTTGCAAGCCTCCTGTGCTGTCAGCCCGGCTCTCCTGCCACAGGGCCCCTTTGTTGTGGGCATAGAGAGGGCACTGCAGGCCTGCAATTCAGCTCTGTATCCAGAGTGCCATTTGTACTCCTTCTACTCCTATCCTCCTGTGGAGAGGAGACAGGACAATGGGCAAGTGGTGCCCCTATTCATGCCTGTGTGCCTGGCACTTTGTCATTTAACTCTCACAAAGTAAGGCTTTGTGAGCGAATGGAGCAGCCCACTTGGAAATCTACTCTTGAATCTGGTTCCCCAGCTCACTAAGATTTCTCTGATTCTACAACTGGGGGTTAATGGACAACTTTTAAATAAAAGCAGTCGCACCCCTTCTTCCAAACTAAATTTCCTATGGAATGCTAATACATAGAACAAATGAGCTGGCTTGGGGATAAGTATAGAATGGGATCCTGCATCCCTGTGTATTTCCTCTGACCTTTCTTGGTTCCCACACAGAGAGACCCCAAGACAAACTACTGGACACTTGAGGCCCCATGGAGCATCATCAGGCTGGGCTTGATTATGCCTCTCGCCCTGATGTGCTGTGTTCTGGGGTTATCCGCACATTCTTTTAACCTTTGCTCCTGGCCGGGCTCTGTGCTCAGGTGAGGACCTGATAGGTTTGTCCAGTTCTCAAGCAGCTAGGGCTCTACTTGCTCGGGCAACAGGAGGCTCTGGGAGCAGTAGGCACTGATGGCTATTGGTGAACAGATTTTTGAGACGAAAGAAAAATGGATTGACGCTGAATGTGTGATTAGATTTGCATAATTGAATTGAAATAGAATTAAAGGGTCATATGTTTACACAGCGATGCCTTAAATCAGATTGCGGAGATGTCTGCTCAGTACTCAAAGGAGTTCCTTAGGGAGATGTGGATGTTTGCTTCCCAGAATCTCTGTAAGAGCTGGAGATGTTTGTGGGGGATGGTTTTGGAGATGCCTGTTGAGGGGGTAAGAGGACTAATGACAATGGCAGTACTTATTGAATATGTCCTGGGTGCCAGACCACTTGTGAAGTGACTTAGATATATTTCCTCTTTGAATCCTCTCAGCACCCTGTAATGTGGGGACTATTACTATTCCCTCTTAACAGACAAGGATATGGATGCTCGGTATAGTTAAGGCAGTTTGGCATAGAAGTAGATTTGGACTCTGACAGCATGGCCACAGAACTTGCTCTTCACCATTCTCAGTGGAATTTAGACAGGTGAGCTTAGACATTTGCAGGGGGCATGAGCTCACCTGTTTACTGGGACAAACACACCAGCAAGTTCTACTGTGTGTATATTACTCTGTACTTTCCATTTTCTGCTATCATTACCAAGTTCTATCCCTGACCTCATGTGGATACGAAAATAGAATTTCAAAATGTACCAATCAGAGGATGTGTGCACAGGAGCTAATAACCAGTGTTGTTGTTTTATGCCATCAAATTATAATTGACTCCTAGCATGTTTTCAGAGGCTGTGAATCACATGGGAAGAGATTTCCCATCTTCCTCTCTCAAAGCAGCTGGTGGATGTGAACCATTTTGAACCGTAACACTAGGCCCCCAGACCCCCTGCCAAACACCAGTGGTGAGTCGTAACAGATGCTGAGCAGGTGGGGCCACTCCCTGTAACCAGGGCTGACAGTGCTCTCCAGTGATGACAGCATGTCCGCGGCTGCCCAGGGCTGCCCTCTTCAACTGTCTTTTTCTTTTTTGTGACCACATTCTCACCTGGGATTGTATTCAGCACAGCATGTCCTTCCTTAAGGCAGTCATCCAGCCAAGCCTTAAAAACTGTCATAATCATCATAGAGACTCTGACATTTCTCATTCACACAGAATGTGCCGGAGGATCAGTCAGTGTGTGAACTGGCAAAGAAAGGCCCATCATTTTAAAGGCTTCGGGGCAGCTTTGACTTTTTTGTCATTCTGACATTCCCAGTATCTGCAAGAGAATCACAATCTTGTGCGATTTCCAAATGAGAACAAAGGATGACGTCTTCCTAATGTAGAACTGGATCCCTCTACAAAGTCTTCACATCTCACCTCACTGCTCCTTCTTAGGTCATCTTTTACCCTTATACAATATCCATTATACAGATGCGAAAACTGAGGCTTTGAGAAGTGGAGTAACAAATGTCACATCTAGTAGCAAGGAGGAGAATGAGCTACCTGAGTTCACTTCTTGGCTCTGTGACTTGTGAACTGTATGTCTGGGGGAGATTTGGAGTGTTGATCTCAGGTCTTCATTCCATCCTAGGTTAGTATTATGTATCTATGCTCTTTGCTTTGGGATTTGGCATCTCTCTCTCACAGCTGTCGAGTTAGAACTGATTCATAGTTGACCTTCCTTTGGGTTTTCAAATCACATGAGAGGAGATTGGCCATCTTTCTCCCATGGAGGGGCTGGGTTTCCAGCCACCAGAGACGTATGACCTTTTGGTTAGCAGTGCAGCTCTCTGTGGACTACAGCACCAAAGTGGATGCTTTCTTGCCCACATTGGGACATGTGGCTTGCCTCAGCCAATAGAATGCTACTGGACATGAGGTGAGCAATGGCTTTCCATGTTCTGGCATAGTATGACTTGCTCTCTGTGCTCCTAAATCTGTCATTTAAAAAGCCTGCCCCCTATAAATGCTGACCTTTTATCACAGGCTTCAGAATGAAGCTCTCTGGGCAGATGTAACAAGTCTAGCATCCATCGGCAAAGAGATGGTTAAACTATCGCTATATGTAGATGGTAGTGTACACAGAAAACCCCAAGGACCCAACCAAAATAAATAAATAAAACCACTGTTAGAGCTAGTAGATCAATTTAGCAGAGTAGCAGGATGTAAGATCAATATCCAAAAATCAGTGGGATTCCTCTACAGTAACAAAGAGAACTCAGAGAAGGAAACCAAGAAAGCAATATCATTTACAAAAGCCAACAACAAATTGAGATACTTAAGAGTGAACCTAACTAGAGACACAAAAAATCTATACAAAGAAAACTACAGAAGATTTCTGCAAGACACAATAAAAGACCTAAAGAAATGGAAAAATGTGTTCAGTTCATAGATAGGAAGACCCAATATTGTGAAAGTGGCAATCCTACCAAAAGTAATCTATATGTTCAATGCAATTCCAGTATAGATATCAAATTAATTTTTCAAGGAGATCAAAAGGGAAATTGTCAAGTTTATTTGCAGAGGCAAGAGACCCCAAATAAGGAAATTATTTCTGAGAAACAAAAATGAAGTAGGAGGCATTGCACTCCCTGATATCAAAACCTACTACACAGCAGTAGTAACCAAAAGAGCATGGTACTGTTACAATGACAGGCACATCGACCAGTGGAACAGAATTGAGAATCCGGAAATGGACTCGGCTATCTATAGTCAACTGAAAGTCGACAAATAAATGAAACCTATCAAATAGGGAAATGACAACCTCTTCAACAAATGGTGCTGGAAAAACTGGACTGTCACCTATAGAAAGCTGAAACAGGATCCACAACTCACACCAGGCACAAAAATCAACTCGCGGTGGATCAGAGACCTGGGAGTAAGTCCAAAACCATAACGTTCATAAGAGACAAGCTGGGAACAAGCTTAGACAGCCTAGGCTATGGTATAAAGAGATTGCCAAATAAAGCCAGAAATGCACAATCTGGAGAGGACAAAATTGATAAATGGGACCATCTAAAGATTAAATCCCTATGCATATCAAAACCATTTTACAACAGAATGAAAAGAAAACCTACTGATGGGGGAAAATAGTATTAGGCAATATTATGTTGTTGTTGTTGTTATGCACTGTCGAGTTGCTTGTGACTCATAGAGACCTTATGTACAACTGCCCTAAACTCTGCCCATCCTGTGCCAATCTCACCATCTCTGACACACCTGCCTCTGTTACCCCAGTCACTGAATCAGTCCATCTCATCAAGGGTCTTCCTCTTCTGCGCTGTCCCTCCACATTCCCAAGCATGACGTCCTTCTCCAAGGACTGGTCCCTCCTTGCAACATGTTCAAAGTATATCAGACGAAGCTTCAGCATCCCTGCCTCCAAGGAGCAGCCTGACTTCACCCTCTCCAGGACAAACCTGTTTGTTTTCCTAGCAGTCCATGGTATATTCAATACTCTTCTCCAACACCACAGCTCAAAGGCATCGATTCTCCTATCATCCCTGTTCATTGTCCAACTCTCTGATGCATAGCAAGTGATTGCAAAGACCATGGCATGTATCAGGTGCACCTTAGTCTCCAGACTGACATCTTTGCACTTTAGCACATTAGAGAGGTCTCTCACTGCAGACTTTCCCATCGCAATAAGTCTTTTAATTTCCTGGCTGCTGGTGCTATGAGTGTTGACTGTGGATCCAGGAAAACCAAAACTGTGAACAATCTCAATCTCTCCACCATCCATTATGATGCTGCCAATCAGCCCACTGGTGAGAATCTTTGTTTTCTTGCTATTGATTCTCAATCCATACTGAAGACTGCAGTCCCTGACCTTCCACAGCAAGTGCTTCAGGTCCTCTTCAGTTTCAGCAAGCAAGGTTGTGTCATCTGCATAACACAGATTGTTGATGATTCTTCCTCCAATCCTGATGCTACATTTCTCCTCATAGAGCCAGCCTCCCAGATAACCTGTTCTGCATAAAGATTGAAAAGGTATGAGACAGGATACAGCCTGGGCATACAACATTCCCAATTTTGAACCATGCAGTGTTTCCTTGCTCTGTTCTGATGACTGACTCCTGGTCCAAGTATAGGTTTCATATTAGCACAATCAAGTGTTCTGGGATTCCCATTCTTCTCAGAGTTAGCCACAGTTTGTTATGATCCAAACAGTCAAATGCCTTTGCATAATCAATGAAACAAAGATAGACATTCTTTTGGTACTCCTTGCTTTCAGCCAAGATCCATCTAACATTAAGATGGAAAGAGTATACAGAGTCATTATACCAAAAAGAATTGGCAGACACAGAAGAATTTAATGAAACAATATATGAGCGAGAGCCTATGGTGACGAAGGAAGAAGTTCAGACTGCTTTGAAAGAATTGGCTAAAAATAAGGCCCCAGAAATATATGGTGTACCAATAGACATATTTCACCTAACAGATGCTGCCCTAGATGTGCTCACCAAGTTGTGCCAAGAAATCTGGAGAACAACCACTTGACCAACTGACTGGAAGAGATCTATATTTGTTCCCATTCCAAAGAAAGGTGATCCCACAGAGTGTGGAAATTATCAAACAATATCATTAATATCATATGCAAACAAAATTTTGATGAAGATTATTAAAAAAAAGACTGGAACAACACGTCAACAGAGAACTACCAGAAACACAGGCTGGATTTAATTGAAGGTGTATTAGGGATAGTGTAGCTAATGTTAGATGGATCAATGTATGTCAGACAATGGTCTCATATCAAAAGTTTACAGAATCCTGTAAGTCTTCCACAAGAAAAAGACTGATAACAGAATTACAAAATGGCAAAAGACATGCAAAGACTTTTTCACAGAGGAAGATATTCAGATGGCCAACAGACACATGAAGAAATTCTCAAAATCATTGGCAATAAGAGAGATGCAAATAAAAACCATAATGAGGTAGCATATCACTCCAGAAACAGTGGCAAAGTTTAACAGGACAGCAAGTAATACATGTTGGAGAGGATGTGGTGAGACAGGAACTCTTTGTACATTATTGTCTTTCTCCCTGGGCCCACAGGTTTCCATGCACCACAGCAGTCACTCCCACCAGAGGCTCCAGCAGGACTTGGTTATGGAGAAGAAGAGCCTGGATTCCTTGAGGAGTTTTTTAGGACTTCTCTTTTCTAATAGAAGCAGGAGTGGCATCCACTTCCTAAACAACATGCCTCTGGAAACTCTATGAACTTTGATAATGGACGATAGTTACAGAAAAGATTCAGACCTTTTGTTCATAGGGTCACTATGAGTTGTGCTTGACTTGATGACAATCAACAACTTTTCTTTCTTTTTTTTTGGTGAGAAAAATTTATATTTATAATTAGCCCGCTGGACTCAGTTTAGATGATCCCAATTTTGTTGGCAACATCCAAAAGCATCATAATCAGGAGCAAGTCGAACATAGGCCTTCTTCTCTCCATCAGGCCTAATCAAAGTATTGACCTTAGCCACATCAATGTCATAGAGCTTCTTTACAGCTTGTTTAATTTGGTGCTTATTGGCCTTGACATCCACAATGAACACAAGTGTGTTGTTATCGTCTATCTTCTTCATGGCTGACTCAGTGGTCAGGGGAAATTTGATGATGGCATAGTGGTCAAGCTTGTTTCTCCTGGGGGCATTCTTCTGGGGGTATTTGGGCTGCCTTCGGAGTCTCAGCGTCTTAGGCCGCCGGAAGGTGGGTGACCTGCAGATCTTTTTTTTTTTTTTGGCTGTGGACGCCCTTCAGGACTGCCTTCTTGACCTTTACTGCCTTTGCTTTGGCTTCAGTTTTGGGAGGGGCAGGGGCTTAGCTTTCGGTGCCATCTTCACAGAAAGGCCAACAACAACTTTTCTGATAGTGAAATCATATCCCATGTATCAACCACTATCTACTTGCTCATATATTCTGAGAATGCCACATCCATTATCACGTGTAATGAGCCTAGTTCTATGGGGTTGGTACTATTTTTATCATTGATTTATTAAGAAGAAATAGAGGCTAAGAAAGGGAAAATGCTTTTCCCAAGGACACATGGCTGATAAGTGGGGGAGCTGGAATTTAGACCAAGATCAGTGACTTCATGCTGGGCTCACTGCTGCCTTTGTTTGCCCCGCCTCGCTTGCCCTGGAGTTGTTCAGGGATGCACAGTTCTTTGGTACTGAAGTTCTTGTATTGTCTGCAAATTCACTGGCCCTGCCTTCTGGAACAGCACTCCTCCCTTCCCTAAGGTGCTTCTTCATAATAGTGCTTGATGCTTCTGGAACTGAGTAAGGAGTGAATTTTAAGGAAGGCTATGAAAGTCACTTCTATTGAGGCAATTCTCAATCATAGTGAATGTAGAGGGCTGAGTAGAATGGCTTCTTAGCATTTACAAGATTGTAACTTGACGTCGAAGCAGACTGCCTCATTTTCTCAGAAGATTTGAACTGTGTAATTGTACAATCCACGATATCCTTAGTAAGGCTTTGAAACTGTTATTTTTATCTTTGTGACATTGAATTTGATGGTACAAGGTTAGAGGGTAGTTCTGTTTTGTGGCTTCCATGGAACCATTCATATAAGTGGGTACTTGATAATTCTCCATTAAACTACATTGAAAAGATAGAGAATGAGAAAAAAAAAAGAAAGTGGGGAGGAAAGGGGATTAAAGTGAGCAAGTATATTGTTGTTAGGTGCTACAGAACCAAGTAGGTCTCATAGCAAGCCTATGAACAACAGATCTGAACTCTGTCCTATCCTGGGCCATCCTCATTGTCTCTGACACACTGGACCGATGAGGGTCTTTTGCTGCCCCTCCATCTTCCCAAGCATCATATCTCTCTCCAAGGAACAGGCTCTCTTAACAACATGCCCAAAATATGAGAGATGAAACTTCACCATCCTTGCCTCTAAGGAGTACTCTGGCTGCACTTTCTCCAAAACATATCTCTTTGTTCTTTTGGCAGTCCATGGGATGTTCAATACTCTTTTCCAACACCACAGCTCAAAGGCATCGAGTCATTCTATTCATTGTCCTTCTATCATCCTTATTTATTATCCAGCTCTCAGATTCCTAACAGGTGATTGTAAAATATACAAGTAAAAAGTGCTAAGAAACTTTCAGGCTGTGGGTAAAGGCTTGAAAAGTGAGTTCTCAAGTATTAGAGTTGTACTTTTTGGAAAACCTTTATTTGCCTGGTGACAGGGGATGGGGATGAATGTAATTTCTCAGGCAGGGAAGAGACTGCTGAGAATCTTGGGTTATTTGGGAGCCTTGGTGACTCTTGCCTCATAGCACATTCTGGAAGGTGATGACCTGTACCTGAGGGTAAAAGCCAGGTACGCAGGTGCTGTGGAGGCAATTCTGGAGGCCCGCCCTGCACATGTAGTGCTCTGTCATGCCAGAGGGGCCCCATTTCAAATTGAGTTTATAAATTCAGCCTCTTAAAAAGAAAGAGATTCTGACAAGTGGGGCTTCAGTTTTCACTCCTCATTAGCTGTTGATGTGCCTTGGGATTTCTTGGGAGAATCATGCAAATAAAGAGAGGGGAGGGAGACTGTCTCTCCACATTGTTTCTGAGACAGAGTGGGTGAACACTTGCATTTGTCAGGGAGGGATGTCGGGATGGTCTGGGGCGCTCAGCTCGAGGGTGGCTGGAGAAGGAGCTGACTCTGGGGGCAGCTCCTGAATCAGTTGGGCTATGTCACTGAGGGGAGACCTGAGTTGATTGTGCCTCTGAACTCTCCACATCCTTCCTCATGGTGGTAGATAGGAGAGGGGGCGTCTTTGGTGGTGCCTCCCAGCTCTAGCCTGCCAGGAAGCATGTTTACTGCTTATGCAATGCCTCTGCTATTCATGGCAGGGACAAAGAAGAGAGCAGCACAAAAGACGTACTCACAGTTGCCATGGCTGTGTCCAGGCCCCCCCTCACTGCCCTCCACTAATTCCTCATGATCACCTGGGTCTGGGGCCACACAGCTGAGGAAATCATGCTTTCTCAGCTGAAGACCTTGGCATGAGGGTGTCCCCTCCCAAGCAGAGGGTCCTCTGAGGCCAACTGCAGGCCGCTTTCGTCTTTAGGGAGGTGAGGTTGTGGCTCAGCCCCATCCTGGCATTTTCATGCTCACTCTCCACACCCTCATGCCCATTCACTTGCTCCGAAGCCTGTTGCAGAGAGTTACTGGGAGGTATTTGTTCCAAGGGAGTTACCCAACTGGGACTTTCTCTTCCTCCCTCCTCAAGGTCTTTTTTGCCTATTCCAGGAGAACTAGAGCCACATGAAGAATCTATATGTCCACTGTCTACTCATCTGTGAGTGCAGTTACTCACGGATAGCACAGGGTTCAGATCCGTGATTCACAGCGTCACTGTTGTTCATACTTGATTCAACAACATTTAACAACAACAACAACAAAAGGAACAACGTTACTTTTGGGGAAGTATACAGCCCAGAAATGACTGGTCTTGAATTTCCAGCACGGCAGATGATGTGGCTAATTCATGAGGCAAACAACACTCTAAAAGGAGAGCCCAAAGGCATTTGGAGCATGGAGGAGAGGAGAATCAGTTTAGAGGAGAAATTCTGCATTGAGCTTCCAAAGATACTTGGAGGTAGGGTAATGGGATTTTAGGAAAGGAGAAAGCCCAAGTTGAGGCACAAGGGAGGGAAGGCTGGGTGCGCCCTGAGAATATATGTGCAAAGAGACCAGTGGGGTGGTACAGATAAGCACCAGGACATCAGCAGGACTCTAAAGTAAACTTCAGAGGTTTCATAAAAAGCAAGGGTGCCCGAAGACCAAATACAGCCCCCATGCAAGTCAGGAGTGTGTACAGAATGTAGGAAGGACAGTATGGGTCCCCAAAGCTTAGCTCACAGACAGACAGTCCAAGCACTATTGCAGGCTCTCACCTACTAGCTTTGCGATTGTGGGTCTATCAATGTGACATGTAACATCTCTGACTGCAGTGCCCCAGCATGGAGATGTGAGATGGAATTTGTCCAAGATTAAGTTATATTCAAGCACCACGCATGTGTCTATGTTACACAGACTCTGGATCTAGAGTGCTAGAAGGGATGGAAGAGCTGAGTCTGGGCCTGATCAGGAGCAGGACCATCACAAAAAAAGATTGAAATCTGGGCTTTAATTCACAGAAAGAGTAAACCCTCCCACAGCTGACCTTGGCAAACCTCCGACAGCTGACTCTTGTTATTGCAAGAGTTTGACCAAGATAGTCACTGAATATGGATGTTGGGTATAGCGGCCTTGCTGATACCTTTGCTACAATGGGCACTGCTCTTGTGTGTCTCTGAACGCTGGCCTCTCCACATTTGCAGAAAGGACTGTTTGTGTGAGGGCTGTCTATATACAGACCTATTTGTGTATGTTGTTGTTATGTGCCGTCGAGTCGTTTGCGACTCATAGCGACCCTATGGACAACAGCCCTAAACCCTGCTCTATCCTGCGCCAACTGCACCGCCTCTGACACACCCATCCCTATTACCCCAGTCACCAAATCAATCCATCTCATAGAGGGTCTTCCCCTCCTGCGCTGTCCCTCCACCCTCTCCAAGGACCCGTCCCTCCTGGCAACATGTGCAAAGTATGTCAGACAAAGTCCCAGAATCCTTGACTCCAAGGAGTAGCTTGGTTTAATCCTCTCCAAGATGAATCTGTTTGTTTTCCTGGCAGTCCATGGTACATTCAGTACCCTTCTCCAGCACCACAGCTCAAAAGCATCCACTCTCCTTCTGTCCTCCCTAGTCATTGTCCAACTCTCTGATGCATAACAAGCGATTGCAAATACCATGGCCTGTATCAGGTGCACCTTAGTCTCCAGAGAGACACTATTGCTCTTGAGTACTTTAGAGAGGTCCCTAACAGCAGACTTTCCCATTGCAATATGCTTTTTGACTTCCTGACTGCTGGTGCCAAGAGTGTTGACTGTGGAGCCGAGCAAACTGAAGCTGTGAACAATCTCAATCTCTTCGTCATCCATCCTGACACTGCCAATTGGTCCAGTGGTGAGAATCTTTGTCTTCTTGACATTGAGCCTCAGTCCATACTGAAGGCTGCAGTTCTTGACCCTTCGCAGCAAGTGCATGAGGTCCTCCTCAGTTTCAGCAAGCAGGGTTGTGTCATCTGCATATCGCAGATTGTTAATAGATCTTCCACCAATCCTGATGCCACAATTCTCCTCACAGAGCCCAGCCTCTCGGATAATCTGCTCTGCATACATGTTGAAAAGGTATGGAGACAGGATGCATCCCTGGCGTACGCCCTTCCCAATTTTGAACCATGCAGTGTTACCCTGCTCTATTCTGACTACTGCCTCTTGGTCCAAGTATAGGTTTCGTATTAGCACAATTAAATGTTCTGGGATTCCCATTCTTCTCAGAGTCAGCCACAGTTTGTTATGATCCACACAGTCAAATGCCTTTGCATAATCAATGAAACACAGATAGACATTCTTCTGGTATTCTCTGCTTTCAGCCAAGATCCATCTAACATCAGCAACAATATCCCTAGTATATTGTTGTTATATACCGTCAAATTAAGACCAAATCATAGCTGACCCTCCAGTAGGTTTTCAGAGGCACTAAATCACATGGGAGGAAGTTATCCATTTTTCCTATAGAGCAGTTGGTGTATTGGAACCATATGCCTTTGGGTTGGCAGCACAGTTCCTTACCACTAGGCCACCAGAGTTCCCTTATTTGTAGAGAATTAATTTATTTGTATATAGCGTAATTAGTATGGTGATCTCAAGAAGATGAAACTTCTCTTGGCTTTGACAGCTGGGACTCCTGCTGACATTTGATCACATGGATCTGGGCTCCTCGACTTTAACCGTGATTCCTACAAGTGTGGTAAGAAGCTCATAGTGTGCAGAGGAGGATGCTAACTGGGGTTCTGGGTGGTGGGGCCACAGACCATGGATATGAGGCTGAACTAGATATGCAGGGGTACGGCAATAGTTTGAGACCCAAATGTGCTTGCCAAGCTGTGCTGCTGGTGGGGCCTCAGAAGCTGTTGCTATGACATGCGCATGGTGATGGTCTTGATGAAGAGGCTGGACAGAGAGAACGGAGTCGATGACAGCATCCTGGCCATCCAGGTGGGCCTATGGCATTTATTCCCACTTGCTGCTGAGAGAATCTAATCTGTTTATTTGGGATATGAGAGACCTGGAAGTCCCAGTCCTTGTCTGATGCCACAACGCAGATGGCTGAAAGCAAAACTACAGATAACAAGAGCTGGAAGAAAAGCGTTAGCATGGTCTATCTCTCTACGGTGTTTCTGATTATTGGATTATTTGGGAGAATATCAGTCTGTCTCCCCTGCTGTTCTGGCAGCTCTAAGAGGGTGGACATCGTGCTTAGCTTTACTCACCATCATCCTCAGAACCTAGAAATGTGCCTGGCATACTGTATGTGCCCAATTAATACTTGTGAATGGTGTTGTAGCACGAGGAGACCAGCATTTCTGTGGGTGGGTGAGGTGCGCAGAGGAAGTCAAGGATTGCCAAAGCAAAGCTACTTTAGACTCTAAAGGGGCCCACGTCACACTCACAGAGGGGACCTGCTTTGGATCTAGGATAGCAGAGGGATGCTGAGGTACCGACCTTGGGGAGGCAGGCCCTTTGTCTCCTCACCCAGGCCCCCCTGCCATTTGAAGCACAAATCAGTATGTGCTCAATTAATTCTTGTGAATTAATTGTAGAACGAGGAAACTAGTGTTTCTGTGGATGGGTAAGACTTTTCCTGGTGGTTTTTTTTTAATTTGTTTGTTTTTGGTTGGGTTTTGTTTTCTTTTGTTTTGTTTTTTTTTTAAGAGCTGGAGAGGCTGCTGAGTCCAAGATTTGGAACTCTTTGGATTTCCACAGAAAACTTCTGGGAGGGCCTCTAATCCTGATGCAGGAAGTATTTATCCAGGGTGACATAGCAGTCAGAGTTCTTGAGAGAATAGACTAGTTAGTCTCTGAATAAACCGTGGTTACTCATATTAACCTGTCCTGATAACCCACCCTGATGACCTGAAATGATAATCCAGAATTTCCTATTTCCTCGGAGTGAAAATAGACATGTGGTTTCCTCAGGAGATGGGTAGGATGTTGTGATTTGAGAGGATGCAACAAATTTTTATAATTGCATAATTTGTATATAATTCCTGGTAATAAACTGTAATGATTATGGCTCTGTTTTTATGAAAGGCTCTCTAATCTACTTATGATGGGATGTTTTCTGGGCTCCAGAATGGTTTCTCATTAAAAGTTTCTTTTTGCTTTTTTTTTTTTTTTTAAAGTTGTATGCTTAGTTATTTGTTTTAGGAGAGTCTATGCAGATAGATTATTGGGATTGTGCTAGATTCAGATCTGTTGTTCATAGGGTTGCTATGAATCATATTCCACTTGATGGCACTTAACAACAACAACAACAAGAACATATATTATTTTCAGTAGGTTAAGGACGAGGCTGTGACTACACACACTCCTGGTCCCCCATCACTGATGATAGGAGAATCTTCACACCTGCCAGAAATGTTATCTTACAAAACAAAGCATCTGGCTGCATTTCTAATACAGTCATCCAATAAACATTTATTGAAGACCTACATGTAGCAACTACTATTGTAGACTTATCATCGCAGAACTCCTCACATAAGAATAAGAGAGATATATAAATCAAACGACTACACTAAGGAATGTAATATTACCACTGTGATGAGAGCTATAAGTATGAAGTGCATAGAGAGAATGGATGACAGTGAACTTGACCTAATAAAGAGGACTGAGAGGGCTCCAGAGGAAGTGACATTTGATCTGGGTTGTGAACAATGAGTAGAAGTGAACTGAGTAAAGGGGTAGAGGAACATTCCAAGCAAAAGGAATGGAGTAATTTCTTCTCAGACAGGGAAAGATAGTAGTTTCTTCTTTCCTTGTACTCTTGTGACCAGAAAAGTGGTCAGAGGGATCTTTATGTAGTAAAGTATGCCACTTGCAAGAATGAGTTTTCCCTAAGTCAGATATTTCTAACTGGGGACTTCCTATATACAGGATAGTTCTAGCTTCAGTTCTAGATTTAGTTTTACTCTTCTTCCATACATATATTTCCCTAACTGGATCTCTAGACTTTATATTTGAGCCATATTGCTTTTGTTAGGTGCCACTGAGTTGAGTACGACTCTTAGTGACCTCATGAGTGAACTCTTCCTATCCTGTGCCATCCTGATTAACTAGTGTCTATTGCAGCGATCACTATGTCAATCCACCTGGTAGGGGCTCTTCCTCTCCTTCTCCAATCCTCCACCCTTCCTAGCGTCATGTCCCTCTCTAGGGAATAGCTCCTCCTTGAAACATGTTCCATGTATATGAGGTGAAACCTCATCATTCTTGCCTCCAAAGAGCACTCAACCGCACCCTCTCCAAAACGTATCTGTTCTGTTGGCAGTCCATGGGATATTAAGTGCTCTTCTCCAACACCACAGCTCAAAGGCATCAATTCTTCCTCTGTCATCCTTATTGTTGTCCAGGTCTCAGATGTATAGAAAGTGATCAGAAAGACCATGGTCTGAATCAAATGCACCTTAGTCCTCAAACTGACATCATTACTCCTCGATAATTTGCAGAAGTCCATAACTGTAGATTTTCCCAGTGCAATGCATCTCCCTATCTCCTAACTGCTGATACCAAGAGGGCTAATTGTGGATCCAAGCAAGATGAACTTGTTGACATTTTAATCTCCTCTCCATCCATCATGATGTTGCCTATCAGTCCAATGGTAAGAATTTTTGTTTTCTTGACATTGAGATGCAATCCATACTAATGGCTGCACTCCTTGATCTTCTGCAACAAATGCTTAAAGTACTCCTCACTTTCAGCAAGCAATGCTGTGCCATGAACTAGAGGAATGTGGATAGTTGTAGTAGTGTAGAGGTAGAGCTCAGATTGGAAGTCAGTTGAAATAAGGAAAAATAATGACAAGCATCATTTAATAATTGGAACATGGAATGTACATAGCCTGAATGTTGGGAAGCTGGAAATTGTAAAAAAATGAAATGGAACATGTGAACATGCTAAGCATTAGTGAACAAGATGGACTGGCTTTGGCCACTTGGAATAGAAGAATGTTGTTGCATTCATAATAAAAAAAGGTAATTTCAAGTTCTATCCTGAAATACAATGCTGTGAGTGATAGGATATTATCCATATGCATATAAGGAAGGCCCATTAGTATGACTATTATTCAAATAGACACACTGACATCTGGAGAAAAAGAGGAAGAATTCGAGCCATGGTGTGTGCAAAAGCAAAATTTGGCTCCTAGTAAAGAACTTGGTGCCTCTCAGAAAGACTTGAAGACTTTTTTTTAATAAAAGAATGGTAACAACAAAAATAATAGTAGCCCTTTTAGGTACAACCACTATGGAAATAAGATTGATGCTTCTTCTGAAGCTTTGTCTGACGTATTTTAGACATGTTGCAAGGAGGGACCAGTCCTTAGAGAGGGACATCATGCTTGGGAGGGTGGAGGGACAGCACAAGAGAGGAAATTTTTTTTTTTTAAGAGAGGAGGACTTTTGATGAGATGGATTTACTCAGTGACTGAGGTAATGGGAATAGGTGTGTCAGAGATAGTAAGATTGGCACAGGATTTCAGAGCTGTTGTACATTGGGTTGCTGTGGGTTGCAAGCAACTCGATGGCACATACAACAACAAGAGGAATACTATTTGATCCAGCAATCCCACTACAAGATAGGTATCTCAAAGAACACATAAGTATCCCAAAGAAACAAGAGTCTTGATGCAAACTGACACTCTTTATTATGTTAATAATGCTTTAGTAGTGTTATTCACAATAGAAAAGAGTTGGAAATAACTCAAGTGTCAGCAGATGAACAGCTAAAGAAACAGTGTGTACATTCACACAAAGGAGTATTCAACTCAGCTCCTCACTGTTGAGTAGGAACTGCCTCGTATCTGACCCTCTAGTGTGTTTGGGAGGCTGTAAATCACACGCAAAGAGCTGGCCAATCTCTCTTCTGTGGAGCAGCTGGTCGAATAGACCTGCTTGCCTTTGGATTTGCAGCTATACTTCTTACTCACTAGAGTTTCTAATATTTCCCGGTGGAGTATTATGCATCACTGAGAAAGGAACACCCCAAGAATCCATGAAACACTGTACACCATAGATGAATCCAGAACAAATGACACTATGTGGCATAAGCTAATCACAAAAAGACAATTAGCAGGCATGCAAAGAGAGGGAGGAGGGAATGGCATTTTAATAAGTTAGATGAAGGGAAAGGCAATATACGATAAGAAAGTCATTGCTGTTGTTGCTAGGTGCCATCATGTTGAACACGACTCAGTAACCCTGTAAACAACAGATCTGTGCTTTCCTCTGTCCCGTGCCACCCTCACAATCTGTCTTGTGCTTAAGCCCGCTGCTCCAGTCACTATGTTAACTTTTCATTCATTAGTTACATTAACAAGTCATTAAAATATGAGATGTGATGCTCCTTCTCACTTTTTATTGGTCTCCTGCCATCACAGGAGGGAAGCCTTGCCCAGCATCCCCTAGTTTTAGGGTTTCTTGAGTCCTAGGGCCTTAGCTCTACCCCCCACACACTTGATTCATCCCTGAGTGAGACTGTGCCCAGAAGGCACTTGTCAGGGACTTTGCAGAGGCATGTCACTCTCCTCACCAAACCTCCTCTGACCCTCATCCATTTGATAGAGGCCTAGTCATTTGCTCAGTATTCAGTTTAAAAGTCGCCTCTTCAGGACAGCCCCCCACCCACTCTCTGCCCCGACTGTGGCTATACCTCCTTGATCTCCTTCACCATTACACTTGGTTACAGATGTTTGCTCAGCATCAGTGTCCCTCCCCCTTTTGGACTATAAATCCTATGAGACCAAATACACACCTGTCTTGTTTAGTGTTTCCTCAATGTCTACATAGCACCAGACACAGAACAGGTGTTCAGTAAATGAGTGAGTGGTAAAGTTGCATCTGATGCCAGCTAGTACTGCCTCATTTCTGTCACTGGGAAGCTCTCAGCCATTTCTGGGTGGGATTTCTCCTAAAACAGTTCCCCCAAATCCCACCCCTGCACATACTGTGGCTTCCTGTTGATACCGACCACAGAACACTTCCTAGGTGACCATTTCTCTGCTTGTTGAACAAATAAGTCTCCAGACAGAGAGCCTTTTCCACCATTATCCCAGAAATCTAGGGCATGTGAATATGTGCCGGTGGCCTTGGACCAAAGAGAAGGTGTGGTGGGGTAGCCTTCAATCCTTGCTGAGATGGAGATGAGGAATTCAGAGAGACATAAGGAAGTGGTATGTGAGATCTATTCTTCAAAGCTTTCAGTTCTGGAAGCCCAGGATTTAGATGGGGGCTTGATCCACAGCCACACCTTGCTGGCCTGCTGGCCTGGCACTGCCGGCCAAGCCATCCACCCATCTGGAATGAGACTGGAATTTTCACCAACAATGCAGACCTCTGGGAGAAGACATTAGAGACACATTGTTTCTGGAGGCTGAAGCACAGTATATTGCTGGCAATTACATATTTCTCATCCATTAAAGAATACTTTGGCATGGGAAATACAGATTAGGAATGAAATTGCAATATAATCAAATTGCATTTTTATGGAAAGTACTACATTTTTGTCTAAATAAAATTCAGTAACAAAATTTTACTTGCTTTTCCCACAAAATGCCTTTCCAAATTGATTTTTCAGAGAAATCATGGAAACCATTGTGGTTTTAGGAGAAGAGGGTCTCATCCATAAGCTTTTGACCCACAGCATGACAGGACCATAACTGGTGAGCTCAGGAGACCCTGGGTTCAGAGCTGCACCGGTCCCCAACGTCCTGCCAGCTAGTTAACGCATCTTCTATGAGACTTGCTGGGAGATGACAGACGTCTCGGGATGCTCCTGCCAGGATGGAGTAAACGTGATGACAACAAAAGATGGCTTGTTCTTTCTGTGTCGTCCCACATTAATGGAGCAGCAGGCAGGTGTTCAGAGGAAACTGATTTGAGGAGGCAGATTTGAGGTTTAGAGTTTGGAAATGACTGGAGAACAGGATGTGCAAATCACTGTCTCTACAGGAAAAGATTTGCAAAAAGGATTTTAATCTGTTTCTGCATCGCCCCAAAACATTCGTACAAAGAGTCAAAAATGTAGTTCCTCCTGCCTGTGTTTGTTCTGCATCTTATATGGAAACATCTGGAGCATCATTGGAATTTATCATCCATGCAGATGCTTGGCATTCTCAACATGGGGCCAGCTGTATGCACACAGGAACGAATTGAAAATGATTTATTCCCTCTCTAATAACTGTAATCAACTGCCAGGTTTTCAATAACTGTAATCAACCGCCAGGTATTTATTGATCTCTTATGTTAGGCATATGCAAGGTGCAAGAGACATATGGCTGTGGTCCTTCTATTGAAGAGAAGTGGCATCGTGCTTATCAGGTGAAATCCACCAATGTGACCTAACTTTACTCTCAGTTCTCTCTGTGGTCTTAATCAGGAGGTTCTTCCTGGGGATTTTATAGGATCCAGGGAGGACTGGGACAGCTAGGGGGGCTTCCTGGAGGAGGGGGAGGATACAGACCTGAATGAGGGACACTTTATATGAAGAGATGGAGAAGAACATACTCATAGCAAGGACCAAGGCCTGGAGGTGAGGGTGAGCTAGTTGACTTGGGAAAGAGGAGTTTAAATTAGGGAGTACAGGGAAATATAATTGGGAAACTTAGATGAACCTGGATGTAGCTATGAGTTCTAGTGGCCTTGGCTCAATTCCACCAGCTGCTTCGTGGGAGAAGGATGGGCAGTCTCCTCCCGTGTGATTAACTGCTTCTGAAAACCCGCAGGAGGGTCAGTTATGGGTCAGTTCTGACTCAATGGTACAAAGCAATAACAACAAGTATGGGTTCAGTTTGGGGGAACATACAGTAAAATGTAACAATAGGTGCTCTGATGGCCTGGTGGGAAGAAGTTGCACTGCAATCCAAAAGGCATGTGGTTTGAATCCTTTGGCTACTCTGTGGAACAAGGATGGGTAATCTCTTCCCAAGCAATTTATTGCATCTGAAAACCTACTGGAGGGTTAGCCATGAGTCCTTTGTGACCTGAAAGCACATAACAATAGTAACAATACCAGAGCAATAAGTAAATACAGAAGACTGGGGAAGTTGGGCTCTTGTGCATGTGTGTTGATCCCTCTAAACAAAGTGTCTCCTTTCTTTAAGGAACTGCGGTTTCCCAATGAACAGCTCAGAGTAAGTACAGGGGATACTCCTGTTCTTCCACTCATCTCAGCACTGTCTGCATTTCAAACCAGTAACAGTTCTCACACACATTCACAACTGTATCTGAATAATTGAGGCTGTTGTGGTTTTTTAAAAAATAAATCTGGTTAAATGACTCAATGGCACTTAACAACAATAATAACATTGAGAGAGCTCTGTTGGCTTAGTGGTTAGAAAGTGATACTACCAAGCCAAAGGTGGATGATTTTAATCTGTGGCACTCAGGCCTGGTTTCAATTGTTTTTGGTCATTCTTCTAAGTGTTACAGCACTGGTCTGTGCATTGCCATGCAGAGGTAACTCATGGTTGCTGTGATGCTAAACACTGTGACACTGATGTTCCTAATGTGAAAATGGTTCCCCATGGTGGATAGTGCTTGGTGGAGCTACCTGATTAAAACAAGTGTGGAAGCAGGAGTGGCATCTATTTCTGAAATATCTTGCCTCCGGAAACTCTATGGACTTAGAGAAAGGATGACAGTTATACAAGTGTTCAGGTCTTGTGTTCATAGGGTCACTATGAGTCATCTACGACTTGATGCCACCTAACAACAACAATTTGGTTAAAAGGTTTTTTCAACTCAAATTGGTTTCTTGACACTCTAAGGATTGTTTCAAGCAATGCTTTGGAAACTCCTATAATTATTTCTAAGTATAAAAGTTTGTTTTGATGTTGAGAGGAGCGTTTCCGGCCTCAGAGGTAGGGCACTACTGCTGCTCCATGGGAGTCATCCATGCGTGGTGTTTGGACAAGGGAGAAGTGGTCCCGGTTGAGTTCTGAGGAAATGGTTGTGGAGCTGGGTTGATGGTAGAATGGAAGGATGGGATGCAAGAGCCACAGTGGAAAGGAATATAGGGATTTAGAAAGGTAGGATCTAGCAATGCTTCATGAAGTCCTGGGCAGTGCAAACAGTTAAGCACTCAACAGCTAAGTGAGAAATTGGCTGCTCAAACCCCTGAAGGCACTTAGGATGAAAGGCCTCTCAGTCTGTTCTGAAAGATCACAGCCACAAAAACCCTATGAGGCACAGCTCGACTCCACAACACATAGAGTTGCTATCTAGTCCAGACTGACTCGACTGGCATAGGTTTTGTTTTAGTAGCTACACCCTGGGGAGCAGAAGACGGTGAGAAGTTTAGCCACAATTCTCAGCTGAGGAAAGTCAAACAAGGGCATTAACACATCTCTTCATTCTGTGATTCTCCACCTCTGACCTGAGTGGACAGCTTCCACAATCCCAGAGCTCAAGGCCTAAGGTGTGTGTTGTTGTTCTTGTTAGGTGCTGTTGAGTCAAGTACTACTCGTAATGATGCTATGAACAAATGATCAGAACTCTGTTCTATCCTGTGCCATCCTCACACTTCCTGACACACAAGAGCGCATTGTAGCAGTCACCTTTTCAATTAACCTGGTTGAGGGTCTTCCTCTCCTTTGCTTGCCCTCTACATTTGCCAGCAAAGCCTCATTATTCTGGCCTCCAAAGAGCTCTCAGGATGCACCCTCTCCAAGACATACCTATTTATTCTCTTGGTCATGCATGGGATGTTCAGTGTTCTTCTCCAACACCACAGCTCAAAGGCATCAATTCTTTCTCTGTCATCTTTATTCATGGTACAGCTCTAAGATGCATAGCAAGTGATCAGAAAGACTATGGCTTGAATCAGACTGACATCATTGCTCCCAAATAATTTGGAGAGTTTTCTAACTGCAGATTTTCCCAGTGCAATGCATCTCCTTATCTCCTGTCTGCTGAGACCAAGGATGTTAATTGTGGATCCAAGCTGTGTGAGGAGCCTACACATTGTTTTCCAAGGTTCTGTGACTGGATGGCACACCCAGGCCCTGGCCCACCTTGAGGTCCAGTGTGGGGACAAAACAGTAAGGCAAGAAAAGACAGCAACAAAGCACAGGCTTTTTACGCTGCAGAGTGTCCCATGTTTACTGAGGAAATTATGATAATTGAATTTAGAAGAAAACAAGCCATGAGTCAGGCATGAAAGCATTGCACTCATTTTCCTTGAAGGTTAAATACAGTTGTCTGGATTTTGTATGAGCTCTGTCTACGCAATCTGTGTTCTTTTCTCAGAATGTCTGGGATGAGAAGAGTGAAGAACAATGTTTCTTTTGAGGCTAACTCATAAAGCATTTTGTAGTGGATGATAAAGCAGGAGAGCCTTTTTTTTTTGGCAGAATGAACTAGTTACCTTCCCAACTATTTTCCAATTCTCTGTAGTCATTGATTTTTTAAAAAAATTAATTTCAATGAACATCTACAGAGATTTTGGACTTCCATTCATTCATTGTTGCACTTTTCTCCCTGCCCACCCCAACCCCACCCCCAGTTCGCTCCTCTCCTTGAAAAGCAAGAGAAAAAACTCCTTCATTGGTACACAATCCCCCCCACACACCCGCACCCCGAGTATACTACACTCTGCAACCCTCATTCTGGACTCTTATGATAATCATAATGCCCTAAAATATATTACTTTTAAACTATTTTCTCCCTCATTGGCTTCAATGCAGTATACATAATTTATCCATTTTTCTCAGTCTTACCCCCACCCTGATGTCAGCCTCACTCTACAACAGTGGCACTATATAGTATTTGTCCTTTTGTGACTGAGATATTTCACTCAGCATAATGTCCTCCGGAGTCACCCATTTTGAATAATACTGCATGAGTTCCTTGTTCTTCAATGCTGTGTAGTTTCCATTGTGTGAATATACCACAGCTTCTCTAGCCATTCGTTTGTTGATGGGCACTTAGGTTGTTTCCAACTCATTGTTATTGTGAACAAAGCCGTGATAAACATGGGTGTGCATGTAACTGCTTGGATGTCATTTATGGTCTCTTTAGGGTGTATTCCCAGTAGTGAAATTGCTGGGTCAAATGCTATGTCTATTTGCAACTTTTTGAGAAAGCGCCACATCACTTTACACAGTGGTTGCACCATTTTACACTCCCACCAACAGTGAATAAGGGTTCCAGTCTCTCCACAAACTCGCCAGCATTGGTTGCTTGCTGTTCTGTTAAATTTTGCTAGTCTTACTGGGGTGAGATGATATCTCATAGTTGTTTTGATTTGCATCTCTCTCAGAGCTAGGGATTTTGAACATTTATTCATGTGCTTGTTGGCCATCTGAATGTCATCTTCGGTGAAGTGTCTGTTCATATCCTGTGCCCATTTTTCTATTGGATTATTTACCTTTATCTTGTTGTGGTGCTGGAGTCATTGATTTTTAGCTGAGCAAATGGCTGCATTTCCCAGCCACTGTTGGCCTTTTTACTCAACTCTGGCCGAGGGAATGGAAGCAAAGTAAATCGAGTAACTTCTAGGATGTGCCCTTTTAAAACATGTGCCTTCTACCAACCCTTCTCTTTTGTTGTTGGTCCCATCTTTTAAATGGTTTGAAGATACAATGGGAGTGAGCCATCCGGGGCCTGAGGATGAGGGGGCTCCTTGGGGTGGGTGAGCAGCCAGGAGGAGCCTGAGTCCCCGATACCATGAAGCAGCTCTGCCATCACAGATTCTGCCCAGATTATTATGCGAGAGAAAGAAATCTCTCCCTTCTTTAAATAAGCTTCTGTGGTTTGAGGGGTCTCTGTTCATGGCACCTACTTCTACACTCTCATTTATATTTCTTTAATGTGAAAGTTGAATGTGTGCAGTTGGGAAATAAGAAAGATGTACAAACCACTTCAAGGTTTAGGTTTTGGCAACTCAGAATGTTGGGATTTGCTGCCTTGGGGTGTTCCTCACGAGGACGAGGAATCCAAGACTTCCTAACGATCTGCCAGTTTGCGGTAGATTTTGAAAACCTGCCATCCTAGTAGTCTCCCTTGGATCCTCCTCATCACTCGCTCCTCTCCGCCTCTGGCGTTTACTACCTGGTTGAGGCAGTCATCCTCATCCATGTCATCACCTGCCGGACTGACTGCCAAGTCCTTAGAGGGAAAGGACTTTGGCTTGTTTACTGCTTATCCTCCCAGCCTAAAAGAGTACCTGGTAGACAATCAGTGCTTGATAAGATGCTCACCGTATCAGGGTGCTCAGGGCCCAGGCACTGTTCTCGCTGATTCCACACTCACCGCCTCTTCTCCTAACATGGTCCATGGAACCCTACTTTATAATCTTTCTGTTATGCAGATCCTATCACCCCAACCCATGCTCCTCACCCAGCCTGTCATACATGCCCACTGACTGCAGGACAGAGTCTACAACCCATGACGGCCTGTGCCTCAGCCCCAGGTCCTGCTTTATGTGCCTTGCATCACAGGCTTAATCCACTGTTGAGCTTGCACCTCTCAGCTCTGGCACTGTTTCCTGCTTTTATGCCTGGGAATGTTTTGCTGCCTGTGCTTGACATGCCACTCCTTTATCTAGCAGGCTCCCATTCACCAAAAACCAGCTGGGGCTGACCTCTTACCACCCACCCTGTCTTTCTGCTCCCACAATGCCAGCCACACTTGCATTACACAATTTTCTTCAATAGAAGTCAGTCGTCTGGAGGATGCTCACCTGTCCAATGGCTACCTGAAGGAAGAGCCTGGGTTACATTCGCCTTAGTTCCTGACACCCAGGTCACAGTAGACATCAGTGAAAGTGACATACAAATAAAATCATCCTGACTTCATCCTGAATTTAACTGTCAATAGTTGTTGTGTACTCTCAAGTTGGAACCAACCATAGCTAACTCTCCTGGAGGGTTTTCAGAGGCAGGTAATCGCACATGAGGAGATTGTCCATCTTTCTCCTGTGGAACACCTGGTGGATTCAAACGGTGTGGATTTGGAAGTGCAATGTAGCTTCATACCTCTAGGCCACCAGAGCTCCCTCTGAACAGATTACTGTCCTTATTCATCTGGCCTCACTTTCCTCATGTATGAAATGTGAAGTTGGATTACTGTTATCTGCATCTCATGAGGTCTTTGCAAGTATCCAGGGAGTATGCATGGAGAAGTGTCAGTTCTGCTTGAATACTGGCATATACTATGATTCTCTGGGCTTTGTTATTGGGGTAGCTTCTGGGCCACAGCCAACAAGTAGATCAGTTCTGGAACTGCAGTGCAGTTTCTTACCATTAGGATGTCAGAGTCCATTCTAAACACAGAACCAACTGAAGGGCCAAAAGAGTGGATCTTATGTATTTGTACAAATACTTACAAAATACTTACTGTGTGCCAATTATTTTCAGGCATTTTACAACATTACTTCATTTATTCTTTCTGCCCATTTTTAAAAAAATTTTTTTCTCTCTCTGCTCCTTTCTGACAGATTCTTTCATCCCCATTTTATAGATAAGAGAACTATGGGGAGATTAAAAACTTTGTTATTGTTGTTAGATGTCATTCAGTATGACCCATGGTGACCTGATGCACAACAGATCTGAACCTTGTCCTATCCTGTGCCAGTCTCACAGTTTCTGACACACTCGAGCCAATTGCACCAGTCACTATGTCAATCTATCTGATTGTCTTCCTTTTTATCTCTGACCCTCTGTCTTTACAAGTATGATGTCTCTGTCCAAGGAATAACCTGTCCTAGCAACATGCCCGAAGTATGTGAGACAAAACATTACCATCTTTGCCTTCCAGGAGCATTTTGGCTGCACTTTCTCTAAGACATATTTGTTTGTTCTTTTGGCAGTCCATGGGATATTCAGTACTCGTCTCTATCACCACAGTTCAAAAGCGTCAATTCTTCTTCTATCATCCTTATTCATGGCCCAGCTCTCACATGCATGGCAAGGGATCAGAAAAACCATGGCCTGAGGCAGATGCACCTTAGTCCTCACAATGACATCATTGCTCCTCAATAATTTGGAGAAATCACTAACTTCAAACTTTCTAAGTACAATACATCTCCTGATTTCTTGACTGCTGGTACCAAGGGTGTTGTCTATGGATCCAAGGAAGATGAAGTCATTGACAACTTCATCCTCCCCCCAATATATCATGATGTTGCCTGTTGGTCCAGTAGTAAGAATTTTTGTTTTCTTGACATTGAGATGCATTCTAAATTGAAAACAAGCTATATTCTTTGATCTTCCGCAGCAAGTGCTTCAAGTCATCCTCACTTTCAGCAAGCAAGGTTGTGTCATCTGCATTACACAGGCCATTGATGAGTCTTCTGATCCAGTTGCCACATTATTCTTCACAGAGTCCAGCTTTCTGAATAATTTGTTCAACATACAGATTGAATAAATATGGAGAGAGGACACAACCCTGACACATGCATTTCTTAATTTTAAACCATGTTGTGTTCCCTTTCTCTGTTCACACAACAGAGACCTCTTGGTCTAGGTCTTGGTTTAGTTAAAAACATTACTTAGTCATAAAGAGATGAAATTTTGATATATGCTCCAATTTTCATGAACCTTGAAAACATTATGCTCAATGAAATAAGTCAGTCACAAAAGGACAAGTATTGTAAGATTCCACTTAAATGAGACGGTTTAGAATGGGCAAGTGTGAGTGGTTTCTCACACCCAGGTCAGTGGTTTGCTGTCTTGTTAGTTACTGTTGAGTGGATTACAATTCATGGTAACTCCATGTGTGCAGTGCAGGACAACTCTGGGGGCCCGAGATCTTTCAGAAGCCGCCCACTAGGCCTGTCTTCCAGGGTGCCTTTGAGTGGGTCCAAACTACCAGTCTTTTAGTGAGTTGAGTGCTTAATTAACCATTTAGGGGGAAAGAAGACATAGAACTTCTGATACAGTAACTGTAACAATGGGCTTGGGTATATTGGAGGTCATGAGAATGGCACAAGACAGGGCAAGATTCAGATCTGTTCATCATAGTGACTCATGGGTTTAGGTGATGACACCTAAGAACAACATATGTTTGAAGATTGTAGAAATGGAAAATGTTAGATTTATAGATAGATGGATATGGATATAGATACATAGATACAGATATCAAAATAATTGTTGTTGTTGTATGCCATCGAGTCACCTGCGAACCCATAGCAACTTTATGTATGGCAGCTCTGAACCCTTCCCTGTCCTCAGCCAGTCTCACTAACCCCCTTGCCCCAGTCACTGTATCACTCCATCTCATCTAGGGTCTTTCTTTCCTGTACTGTCCCTCCATCTTTCCAAACATGATGTTCTTTTCCAAGGACTGATCCCTTCTAGCCACGTGCCCAAAGTATGTGAGAAGGAATATATATAAATATAATTATAATTGAACAAACAAAACCCCAAAACCTTAAAGTACTTAAAGGGCAGAGCTACTGAGTGGAGGACCTGGAACTACAAGCTGTTTTCCAAAGACCAGCCTGGGCCATCATACTGGTAGTTTTGCTGTGACAGATGTGTGGGATGCTCGTAAGACTGACTTTTAGTTGGCACTACAGGAGAAAATAGAAGGTCGAACCCAGTGTCCTGCGTGCTGTCCAGTGGGCTTCTTACAGCCACAGCGCTGGGAGATTTCACAGAAATGAATGCAGCAGACCTCTTAATCAGGTGATCTGACAACTGCACCATTTGCCAGGGAAATTATGCCTCTTTAGAAGTGATTGTGGGGAGAATAAGAAAAATAAATGAGTCAGGAGTATGTCAGAGCTGATAAGCCTCAGGGCCAGGCCTGGAACACAGTGAGGACTTTTTATTTTAAGTCAGTCACTGGCACAGCGATTGAGACTGGCTTCATACACATTAATCACCCAGGAATTAGGCTCATCCACCCATTGCCAGCATTGGTGAAGAGCCCACCTCCCCTGCCTTATACCCACCCAACTCTTCTAGACTTCTACTGTAATGAAGACCAGCACATAGTTGTTGTTGTCGTTGTTGGGTGCTGTCAAGTATGACTCAAAGCAGCCCTATGAACAATCAGCCCCACCCCTGTCCTATTTTGTGCCAACTTCACAATCTCTGATACACCCAAGCCCATTGCTACTGTTACTGTATCCATACACTAGTTCTTTCCCTCTTTTACTGACCTTCCACCTTTCCAAGCATGATGTCCCATTCCAAGGAATAGCCTCTTCTAGCAACATGCCAAAGTTCATAGGATGAAGCTTGGCCATCCATGCCTCCAACGAGCAATCTGGCTGCACCTTCTCCAAGACATATCTGCTGGCAGTCCATGAGATGTTCAGTACTCTTCTAGTAAAGAGCAGGTGTCTAGTTGTTCTCCACTAACCCCACTGAGAGTCTGTGAGTGAAAGTTGAAGAGAGCTAAGACAATCATCTCATGAGTAGGGTTTTGGAAGCACCAGGAAGCCGCATGAGTGTCCTGGCATTGCTGCATGAATGTTGGCAGGCCTCCCTCCCTTTCATCAGTGATTCATTTAATGGTTTCCAACAATGACTAAGGATGACAGATGCAATCAACGCCTTTAAGTTGTGGTGCTGGCAAAGAGTAGTGAACATACTATGGAATGCCAAGAAAACCAACGGTTCTGTCCTGGAGAGGGTGATGCCAGGTTGTTCTTTGGAGGCAAGGATTTTGAAGCTCTATCTCACATACTTTGGGCATATTGCCAGAAGGGATTAGTCCTTGGAGAAGGACATTATGCTGAGAAGAGTAGAGGCACAGTGCAAGAGAGGGAGACCGTGGATAAGATGGACCGATGCAGCAACTGGTAATGAAATAGTGTATCAGAGACAGTGAGATTGGCACAGGATAGGGCAAAGGTTCATAGCTACTATTCTTCAGGTCACTAGGAGTCACAGTTGACTCAACAGCACACAATAACAACCACAAAAACAACAGGTCTTTGAACCAGTTTATTTTGATTTGACATCTGCAGCTGCTTTTGTTGTGTGCCATCGAATTGGAACTGACTCATAGCTTACCCTCCCTCGGGTTTTCAGAAGCAGTAAATTGCATAAGAGGAAGATTGCCCATCCTTTCCCCACACGGCAGTTGGTGGACCCAAACGGTGTGCATTTAGAATTTCAGTGTAGCTTTTTACCACTAAGCCACCATTTTTCACCTCAGAAACACTGAATCAGAATCTATATGTACACATAAACGGCACCCAAGGATCTATGAGCTTCCTCTGGAGATCTTGTAAAAATGTAGATTCTGAGTTAGTCTGTTTAGGGTGGAAAGGCAAGTTCTCAGCTGTGGGTCAAATGTAATGCACCCAATTCTAAGCCCCGGGGTCCAAGTATGCGCAACATGCCGTGTTCTCCACGTGTAAGTTTTCTTCTTTCTCTCGATCCAGCACATGCTGCCTACCACTATGAACACATTTTCTCTTTGGACTCTTACAGCTTCTCCTTCCATCTTAGCCCATCAAGGACCTTTTTCTATTGGAAGCAGCTACATTCTTTCCCAGGTGTCAGATTTAAAGACCACTGGCTTTAAATTGAATGGGAAAGGGACAGGCAGGGCCTGCTATCTCAAAGTCACATATCGATCAGAAGATTAGATACCTATCAGGAACATCCTGAAGATCAGCACATCTTATCCAGGAGAGATGAGGGGTCTCCAAGGGCAGGTCCCTGACAATCCTCAGAATAAAAGGCATCACTGCCTTTGCCCTTGCGAGGTAGAACTGTGTGTTTATCCTGTCACTGGTCAACCAGGGCTGGGCAGGCCTATGTACTTGGGCTAGAGTTGAGTTCAGTGTTACCAACCATCTTGTTTGTTGGAGAGAAATTTATCAGCTCTCTGGAGCGAACTAAAGCAATGTGTCTGCCATTTAAATCTTGTGACAAATACATCTTAATCCCTAGAGCTTCTTTTTTAGAAGAAGCAGGATGCCTAATAAAACAATGAATAATAATTTGGGGATGTTCATTATTTACAGATGCCCCAGGTCATCAGTAAATTATGCAATCCTCAATTACGCTTGATTTCTTCCTTCCACGGAGCCATCACCGTGGGTGATATCTCTGCGCTAGTTAATTGCACCAGGAGGACAGTTTTCCATTTCTTGAAATGCTCTGAGTCCCCTGGTTGAATGCTTATGTTCCACAAACTCTCTGTCTCAATGATGAGTCCCTAGGTACTTGAAGGAAAAAGGAAGCAGAGTCCAGGCATGTCGCTCTCTGCTGAGCTCCAGAAATACCTCAGTGGGTGTTTGGAAGGAAGAAGAATGGTAAAATCGCTGTTGCAGAAGCCATCTGGGATGAAGGAGAAGGCCAGGACTGGTCAGTGCCAACAGCTGCCCTTCTGCATCTTGGCCTCTGTGTGTCCAGGAGGCTGAGAAGTAACAATTAAGGAAATGCAGCCCAGATAAATCACTTGCATGGAAGCATTCAATCGAGCTGGAGTCAGAGTTCAAATCCTGGATCCTCCTGACCTTTCCCTTTTGCATCCCTGCTGGGTTGAAAGAACATGCAAAGAGAAGGCAGAGTGTCTGTGGCAGTGCAGGGCAATAGCTGGCGGGGCAAGGTGAGCGCCTGCCTTTTGCTTACCCGTCACTTTCAATCCAGAGCTTGGAATGTAACTGAAAACAAGACCTTTCCCTAACGCAGAGCTTAATGATCCTTTTAATGCCTGAGCAATAGCATCACTTCTCTCTCTCGCCTGTTCCCTGTCAGCCATGGGGCATTAAATCGGTGATAAAAATGCCTTTTTAGTATGGTCCACAAACTCACCAAGAGGCTCCTGGTAGCAGTATAGCCATCCAGCATGAAATCAAGAGGCAGCCACTGCGGATGAGGCGGGGAGATGAGACAATTAGCCGAGCCCATGTCCTGAGTCTAGTCCTTCACCATCTCCTTGGCCATGTCCCAGCCCCGCCTGTCTGGGAGCGCTCAGTCCAAGGACTCCCACCACCCAGGTCCAGTTCCTAGGTGAATAAGTGCTGTTGCTCCAGTCTCTGCATTTGAGGCAACAGAAGGAGAATCACTCCATCTTTAAACCCGTGGAACACAGCATTCCTCAGCTCTGTGACCCTGCAGGACTGACATCCTGGTTATGCCTCAATTCATAAAACACACAGCCCAGATGAGAAAAAGGAAAGACATGCCCCATCATGAATATGCATTAATGTGATGCTGCTTTTGGAGCTGGAAACAGGAGCCATTTATTTTAAGCAAATCGGATCTTGATACATGGCTGGTGACTGTGCTGGCTTCTCTATCAGGCAGACACGCAGGGCACATTTGATTTATACTGTGTGGCTGTGAGGGGGGGGTTGTCCCCCTCAATTAAAAAACTAGCCGAGAAAAATCATTAATTTAACTATTGTATATTAAATTTGCATTAAAACATCCGTTTGTCTATATTTATACGTGAATTATCGAAAATGTGAGCCCATGAATTCTCATTTTTAAGATCACATGCCAAATATTGAAGATAAATTTTATTTATTTCTGCAATTAATTTTATGAGAACAAATAGCTCTAATTTAGGGGCTGGCAGATGTACCTGTCTGCCTAGTGCCCTCCCTGAATAGCAAACATAACATTCATCTTTTCTCATTAGGGTTTCTTGCAGCTGTGGCTGGTCTCAAGGTATGCTAATATTAGCCAGCTTTCTATACCTTGTGCTTCCAACTACCCTCAGTAGACTGACCTAGGAAATCCTAGTAGAAATAAGTCTTGTCAAACCTCTCTCTCTCTCTGAAGTGCAAAGGCATATTCTCAAGGACAAATAAACATTTCTTCAAAAAGTACTTTGACATTGGCCTCTTAATTTTCCCATCACAATGGTTCAGCAGTGTGCAAACAAATCTTAGCCTGTGGTGAAGTTGCTGGTGGCTCTTGGTGCATTGCTACCATGCAATCTTCAGCCTCAACAGCCACAGGTGGATCCTAAGGAGGGGAGGCTGTAACCCCGGTTCTCAAGTGAAGTATCCAAGATTGCTGGGTAAATGTTGCCTTACTGTCTCGCTTCCCCAGTCTCTTTCTGCAGGATGCTACCCCAGCCAGTTCACCTTCCCTGGGCTGGGCCCTGTGTGGGTGAAAGCCTGTCAGGGAACAGGACACTTGAATTTCAGCTCCTGGGCTATAGGGACACTTGACACTCTGGCTAGGTTGTCCTCAGAAGCTCTATTCCTAGAGTTTGTTACTGTTGTTGTTCTGTGCCATCAAGTCAGCTGTGACTCATAGCAACCGTATGAACAACAGATCTGAATGTCACCCTATTCTCTGCTGTCCTCATAATCTCTTTTACATGTTCTAGGCCATTGCTGCAGTCACTGTGTCAAGCTATCTTGTTGAAAGTCTTCTTCTCTTGCTCTGACAATCCACCTTTCTCAGTATAATGTCTATTTCCAAGGACTAGGCCTTTCTGACAACATGTTCAAAGGATGTGAGATGAGGTTTGACCACTTTTGCCTTTAAGGATCACCTTGTTTTACTTCCTCCACGACAGATTATTTTTGTTCTTTTGGAAATCTATGGGATATTCAGTATTCTTCTCTAATACCACAATTAAAAGGTATCGATTCTTCTGTCATCCTTATCCATTGTCCATTTTTCAGATGTATAGGAAGAAACTGATAAGACCACAGCTTGGATCAGGTACATTCTAGTCCTTAAGCCAACATCCTCGCTTTTTTGCATTTTTTTTTTGCTTTTTTTTGCAGAGGTTTTTGATGGCAGATTTTCTTAATGCAGCACATCCAGGGCTGATTTTCCAAGGCCAACTTGCTCCATAGATAGCAAGTTGCTATTTAACATTGCCTTAATTACTCACCTTGGTATTAAGTAAGTGCTTTCCATGTCTATTGTATTATTTGTTGCTGTGATATGTCACCAAGTTGGAAATGACGTACAGCTGACCCTGTAGCAGGTTTTCAGAGGCTGTAAATTGCATGAGAAGAGGTTGTCCGTCTTCTTCCTGTGGAACAGCTGATGGACTTGAACTTCCTGCTTTTAGGCTGACAACATAACTTTTTCCTTCTAGGCCATCAGAGTCAGGTATGCTTCATTCTATTATTACTTAATTAAAGATATTTCCTGTAGTAAGGACTAAAATAGGTGGAAATAGGTGGTGGCAGGGCAGTGTGCTGGGTACTATGACCAGCCTAGACCAGGGGAGTGGAGGCCAAGAGTTGATGGGGAGTCTGTTCTACATCAAGTGTTGGCTGCTTGAGAGACAGAATCCATGCTTTTTTCCTATCGAGATTTCACTCCATCACAAGCTGTGTGGATTAAAAAAGAGACTGTGGTTCCACTCCGATGATTGCAATGTCTGTATAGAGGCAATTGTTCACTTTCCCCTTCAACCCCATTCCGGGCCCAGACTACTATGGATGGGGCGTCACTGTGCAGAGAAGCACTTTAGGACAGGTTGAGCTGTGCCCTGTGCTGATGCAGAGGGTCCTTCCATTGTATCACGAAGAACTGAGCCCCTGGCTGGCCCAGTGACACCTCCACACACAGCGCTGGGCCCTGGCCTCCATGGCGCACTACCACATGTGCTCACCTCGAAGAGGAGACTTTCTCTGTGGCAGGAGCTTGTTCCTGAGTGTGGTTTAAGGGTTTTATCTCCTGGGTTTGATTCAGAGGCCACTCAAGAATGAATTCCTGACCTTCGTTTCTGTGGTGATCCCCCTGGCTTCAGGCTGCCTTTGCTATAGAGAAGGGACCTGCGGATGAGTCTAGGACACTGGGTCCTTCTAGAGACCAGGTCCAGCCTGAAGGTGAGGGGTTGTTCCTGAAGCAGCTGCTTTCTCCTCACAGGATCTCACAGCGGGTGGAATTTCCCCTGGTCTTGCTCGCCTTCCAGGGAGGCTCCCACCTCCTGACTAGTAACATTTCCAAAGTCACATTTTATAGTAATCAGCCTCAGAATTATGCACATCAAGAGCAGCACATTATCGACGACAATTGCCACGGCAGAGTTGGGTTGGTGGCTTTTTCCTCCTCTTTTCCCCTTTCCCTCAGTGACAGGATGATCAGACATTCTCCCCTTTGATTTTCAAAGACTAAATCACATCTACATTTTGGCTTTCGAATATATTACCATCTCTGGGAATGGATCACAAACCTAACAGGGCTGCAGCCAGTCCTTCTGGAGGCTCCAGATGGAAACATCCGACTCAGACTGCTGGAGTGAGGAAGGGATGTAACACCAACCTTTTTATTTCCTGGAGGTTGGAAACCATATGCCTGAGTTGTAGAGGTTTGCCCTGCTTCACTCCCCACTCCTGGCCTAAGCCTCACATAATTTTGAGGCAGTTCTGAGAAAGCAGGGGTGGGAGTGCATTTGCTAGGGACAGCCTTGAGCCTGGCTTCTCTGAGGAATGGGCCAGCTGGGCCTCTGCAAGTGGAGCCACATGGAAAAGGAGGTTAAGGTCAGAGCTGGTTCCAGCCCACTCACCTGCTATTCCCTCCCACATCCACCCTTCCCACAGGAAAGCGACACCACCACCATGGCTACAAGCAATCAGAGGGTAAGAATTATCTTGGGGACTAGTTTGTCACATCATTCAGAGTCCAGGCCGGCACTGAGCTCACGTCTGCCTCTCCTACTGTGCTAAACTTTACAGAACTGAGAAAAGAGCTCACAGTATCCATCAGGAAAGACTCAGACTTTAGAGGCCTTGTTTCCATCACTTTGCTGGCTGAATTGCCTTGGGCGAGTCATTCTCTTATTTAACTTCAGCTTCCTTCTCCTCAACTTTATCCAGGTAATTCATAGTATCTATTGTGAGAATCTCCCAGGAGCACTCTGGCTGTATCTTCTCTAAGACATATCTGTTGCTTTAGTCGTTCATGAGATCTTTAGCACTCTTCTCCCACAGTGTACTTCAAAGACATCAATTCTTCTCCTGACATTCTTAGCCATTGTTAAGCTCACAGCTGCATAGAAAATAACTGGAAAAATTATGGCTTGAATCAGGCCCTCTAACTGACATCACTAGTCTTTAATAGATACATCTTGGAGAAGGTACAACCAGTGCTCCTTGGAGACAAAGATGATGAGGCTTTGTCTCACATACTTTGGTCATGTTGGTAGGAGAGGTTTTACCTTGGAGAGGGACATCATGTTTGAGAAGGTGGAGGGGCGGTGAAAGAAAGGAAGACCCTTGACTAGATGAGTTGATATAGTAACTGTGGCAATGGGCTTGAGTATAAGGATTGCACAAGGTTCAGCTCGATTATTCAAGGGGTTGTTATGAGCTGTACTGGACTCAACAGCATCTAACAACAACTAACAACATTGTGAGTGTAACAGAAGATGATGAATGTGAGGTTATTAACACCAAACCCAGAGGCTATAAGTCTGTGGTTATGGTGACGTCAGTAATGCTTAGCCTACTGTAACCAGATTACTATCTGAATCTGTCTCCATCCCTCCCCTCTGCCAGAAAGAGGCAATGGGAGGCACTGAAATAAAATGTTCCTTAATGATAAGGCGACTCACTGTGCCTAGAATGCTAAACAACATGGTTGGTATATTTCGTACTCCTACTTTCTGTCCAGGGACCTGGAATTTTGGTATACATTTGGCAGAAATCTCCAATCTACTGTTCTTCCCTGAACAGAAACACCAGAGTCCTTTAGTGATACAGAAAGTTAAATGCTCAGCTACTATCTGGAAAGCTGGCAGTTTGAACCTACCCAGAGGTGCCTCGGAAGAAAGACCAGAGATTGATTCCTGAAAAAGCAGCCACTGAAAACTCCCCAGGACATGGTTTTCCTCTGGCTCACACAAGGTTGCCAGGAGCTGGAATCTGCTCAGCAGTGACTGGTTTGGTTTGGCAGGAACACTGCACACGTGTTGCTGTGTTTTCACTGCTGAGGAAGGAGTAGGCTCGTGTGAGGAGCATGAGGAAGCTGGATTCCTGCAGACTCAGGCCATGTCTTTCCCCCTGTGATCAAGCAGCTGTTTTTACTGGGTCTGTAATTAATTTTTCTCTAAGTACAACAATATGCTGAGTGCTGGGAGTAGTCTTGGGGACTTCCCTGAAACACTCACTGCCACTGGCTTTTCTTTGCCTTCCTCTAGTCTGTGGGCATCTGAAGATAAGGCATCTGCCTCACGTGGTCCCCAGTGTCCTCTTTCCTCCTCAGCTGTAACTGTGATTGATGCCTATAGCTACTTAACCCAGACTGGTTGCCGAAGGTCTGTTGATTGCTTCACAAGGTGAGACCCAGACAGAGTTTGTCTCATAGACATCAGCCATAATAACAATTACAACAGCATTAGGAGTTACAATTTATGGAGTATTTACAATGTCAAAGGCACTTTATGTCTAAACTATTAAAGTCTCAGTCTGTCTTATTCAGTCCCTCAGGAGCATTTGGTAAGTTTTCTTGAAAGACTTTCTTCACCTTTTCATCAACATCTGTTCATAAAAAGAGGAACCAAATGTGGTTTTGTTTGCTTATCTTAACGGACAGTCATTATAGAAAACAATATGACTCCTAGGCCTAAAACCAAAAGGAAAGACATTGACATTATTAGGATATAGAGGCTTGAAGAAGGATCCTATGGAACTGGGACTCAGACGTCTGAGGAGGAGTAGCTACTGATAAGCTGGTGTTAGAATAAGCTGAAAACTAGAGTCAATTGCTGCTTCCTAAGAAAAGGAATAAGAAGCACACAGGCAAATGAAAACTCCTTTCTAGCATCTTTGTTTCCTTCTAGTACCTCTACAAGCAAAATACAACAGAAATCTGGATGGCAAAGGAGAAATATAGTTTAAATTCATAGTACCAAATCACAAGTAGAATATAGAATCGAGGGAAAACAGCTTATTCATTGGCAGAGCCTAACCCTTTTGGTAATTAAGCATTCAAATACAGCCATACACATATCTGAACATTCTTACAATATATGTCTCCATCTTAATAACATGAAACTATCTTTGTACAAAGGAAGATATCCCTCAAAAGGTGAGACACAAAATCACAACGTTCCTTATATTCATCTCCAAATAATTGTTGTTTTAATACAGCTATCATTCCACAGAAATATCTATAATATACAACAAATTTAAGCCTCTGATTATAATACTGAAGAATGCTGTGGACACAATTTAGAATGATCTAAGAAGCACAAAAGAAGATGGAGGGAATACACAGAGTCTTTGCACCAAAAAAGGATTGGCTGAAACAGAACCATTTCAGGAATTAACATATGATCAGGAACCAATGAAAGAAGAGGGTTAAGTGGCACTGAAGGCAATGGTAAAAAAAAATAAGGCTCCAGAAATCAACATGTTTCAACAAATGGATATCATCGTTGGTGTGCTTACTAGCCAATGCCAAGAAATTCAGAAGAGAACTACTCAGTCAACTGACTGGAAGAGATTCATATTTTGTTTTCCCATTCTAAAAAAAAAAAAGTTCCAACAGAATGTGAAGATTGTCAAACAATATCACTAATGTCACATGCAAGTAAAATCTTGCTGAAGATTGTCTGAAAAGGGCTAGAACAGCACACTGACGGAGCTGCCAGAAATTCAACCTGGATTTAAAAGAGGCATTGGAGTGAGGTATCTCAGTCACAAAGGGACAAATGCTATATGGTGCCACTGTTGTAGAATGAGGTTGACATCGGGATGGGGGTAAGACTGAGAAAAACTGGATGAAACATGTTTACAGCATTGAAGACTTTGGGGGAGAGAATATTTTAAAAGTATTATATTTTAGGGCATTATGTTTATCGTAAGAGTGTGGAATGAGGGTTGCAGAATGGATTATATTTGGGGTTGGGGGATGTGTTGGGGGGGATTGCGTACCAATGAGGGAGTTTTTCTTTTGC